>NC_066515.1:26211886-26224386 GCF_024679095.1 Eriocheir sinensis
GTGTGTGTGTGTGTGTGTGCTTTACCTATGACAATCCCGAACCACTTCCATCAATCTTCCATATTTTATTTAACTATTATTTTATTTAACTATTATTTTATTTAACTATTATTTCATCTAACTATTTTTCACTTATTTTTTTTTACATTTCCACTTTTCATTAATCTTTTCCTATAATTTTCTTTTTACTTTCTATATTTTTCCAGTACACTTTTTTTTATTATTTGCGTCATTTCGTCTAACATTTTATTATCATTATTTACGTTCATTTTTTCCGTAGTGTCATTACTTACGTTCATTTATCCGTATTTCCATTATTTACGTTTATTTTCATTATTTACGTTCATTTTTTCCGTCCCATCATTATTTACGTTCATTTCTTCACGTTCCCGTCATTATTTACGTTCATTTTTTCCGTCCCATCATTATTTACGTTCATTTCTTCACGTTCCCGTCATTATTTACGTTCATTTTTTCCGTCCCATCATTATTCACGTTCATTTCTTCACGTTCCCGTCATTATTTACGTTCATTTTTTCCATCCCATCATTATTTACGTTCATTTCCTCACGTTCCCGTCATTATTTACGTTCATTTCTTCACGTTCCCGTCATTATTTACGTTCATTTTTTCACGTTCCCGTCCGCCCCTCTTCATTAGCGCTAATTTCAAACACTTTTTTCCGTTCCGCTCGTCCATAATTTTTCCTTTTCCACACAAACTCGGTGAAGCGACCCATGAAATTACACTAACCCGTACAACTATTAGGGAGGGAGAGAAAGGGAGGGAGGGAGGGAAGGGAGGGAAGGAAGGGAGGTGATGGGGGTAGGGAGAGGAAGGAAGAGAAGGAAGGGAGGTTCGTGATTGAGGGGGAAGATGAAGAAAAGGGAGGTAAGGTAGAGGAAGAGAAAGGAGGGAGAAAGGGAGGGAGGGAAAGGAAGGGAAGGGAGGTGATGGGGGTAGGGAGAGGAAGGAAGAGAAGGAAGGGAGGTTCGTGATTGAGGGGGAAGATGAAGAAAAGGGAGGTAAGGTACAGAGGAAGAGAAAGGAGGGAGAAAGGGAGGGAAGGGAGATGATGGGGGTAGAGAGAGAGGAAGGAAGAGAAGGGAGGTTCGTGATTGAGGGGGAAGAGGAAGAAAAGGGAGGTAAGGTACAGAGGAAGAGAAAGGAGGGAGAAAGGGAGGGAGGGAAAGGGAGGGAAGGGAGGTGATGGGGGTAGAGAGAGAGGAAGGAAGAGATGGGAGGTTCGTGATTGAGGGGGAAGAGGAAGAAAAGGGAGGTAAGGTACAGAGGAAGAGAAGGGAGGGAGGGAGGAGGGAGGCAAGGGAGTGATTGAGGGAAAAGGATTGAGAGAAGGGAGGAAAGGAGAAAGGGAGGTAAAGTAGATAAACGGATTTTAAGGGAGAGCAAGGAGGGAAGGAGGAAGAAAGGAGGGAGAGTAAGGAGAAACAGGGAGGGAAAGTAAGGGAGAAGGGAGAGAATGAGGAAGGGAGAGACAGAGAGAGAGTAAGGATAGAAGGAAGGGAAAGGAGGAGTAAGGGAGGAAATACAGTAAGGGAGAGAGACGGTAAGGGTGCTTGTGATGGTAAGGGAGGAGAAGGGAGATAATGAAAGGGAGATTAGGGAAGGATAGAGGGAATGGAAGGGAAAGGAGGGAGAGGGAGAACAAGGGAAGGGTAGAAGGGAGAAGGGATGGTAGAGAAGGGAGGGGAAAGAAGAGAAAGGGAGAGAGAGACGGTAAGGGTGCTTGTGATGGTAGGGAGAGAGAGAAGGGAGAGATACAAGGCAGGGAGGAAATGGTAAGAAGATAGGGTTGAAAGGGGAAGGGAGGGGAAATTAGAGAAAGGGAGGGAAACACAGTAAGGGAGAGTGCCAGTAAGGAGGGGTCAGGGTGATGAAGAGGGGGGTCAAAGAGGGGAGGGGGGTGGGGTGGGGGGGGGTCAGGGTCATAAAAACAGAAGTGCACCTATTATACAAGGCTGAACTCTGCTAATTTCTGTCAGGCGGGGAACTGAATTGCGCGATAGCCGGCCCTCGTGACACGACATAATGCGTGTGTGTGTGTGTGTGTGTGTGTGTGTGTGTGTGTGTGTGTGTGTGATTGCGTGTGTTTGGATGTGTGTTTGAGTGTGTTTGAGTGTGCATTGTAGTGTGGTATCAATGCTGTGTGTGTGTGTGTGTGTGTGTGTGTGTGTGTGTGTGTGTGTGTGTGTGTGTGTGTGTTTGAGTGTATTTGAGTGTTCATTGTAGTGTGGTCTCAATGCTGTGTGTGTGTGTGTGTGTGTGTGTGTGTGTGTGTGTGTGTGTGTGTGTGTGTGTGTGTGTGTGTGATTACGTGTGTTTGGATGTGTGTTTGAGTGTATTTGAGTGTTCATTGTAGTGTGGTCTCAATGCTGTGTGTGTGTGTGTGTGTGTGTGTGTGTGTGTGTGTGTGTGTGTTATGCGATTTCGTAATTTCTGCACTTAGTAATTACCGAGGATTCTTTTTACACCTGTTTTGTTTTCCACGGTTAAATTACGACGTGGTTTCGTTATTACACGGGGTAAGGTCAGGTCAGGGCAGATCAGTTCAGGTACAGTAAGGTCAGGTAAGGTAAGGTCAGGTAAGGTAAGGTCAGGTAAGATACAGTAAGGTCAGTTAAGGTACAGTAAGGTCAGTTAAGGTACAGTAAGGTCAGTTAAGGTACAGGTCGGTTAAGTTAGGTAAGGTCAGATAAGGTCAGGTCAGTTAAGGTACAGTAAGGTCAGGTCAGGTTAGGACAGTAAGGTCAGTTAAGGTACAGCAAGGTCGGTCCAGGTAAGGTAGGGTTAGGTATGATAAATTTAGGTAAGGTAAGATAAGGACTGAGGCAAGTACTTCCAAGGTGACAAATGATGGAGTTCACGGCAGGGCAGGAGGATTAATCAAGACCGGAGACAAGCGGGGAGGAGTGGCCCTTATTGTCCCGTCATTAGCCCAGGAACACACGGAGCAATTGTTAGAGAAATAATTAAGCATGTCCAATGTAGCGAAGTCTTGATATAACGCCCGTGTGTGTGTGTGTGTGTGTGTGTGTGTGTCTTGAATTAACGCCCGTGAGTGTGTGTGTGTGTTTATGAGTTACGAACAATTCTTAAGAGAAATAATTAAGCATGTCCAATGTAGCGAAGTCTTGATATAACGCCCGTGTGTGTGTGTGTGTGTGTGTGTGTGTGTGTGTGTGTGTGTGTGTGTGTGTGTGTGTGTGTGTCTTGAATTAACGCCCGTGAGTGTGTGTGAGTGTGTTTGTGTTACGAAAAATTGTTAGAGAAATAATTAAGCGTGTCCAGTGTTGCCAAGTCTTGATATAACGCCCGTGAGTGTGTGTGAGTGTGTGTGTGTCTTGAATTAACGCCTGTGAGTGTGTGTGTGTGTGTGTGTTTATGTGTTACGAAAAATTGTTAGAGAAATAATTAAGTGTATCCAGTGTTGCCAAGTCTTGATATAACGCCCGTGAGTGTGTTTGCGTGCGTGTGTGTGTGTGTGTGTGTGTGTGTGTGTGTGTGTGTGTGTGTGTGTGTGTGTGTGTGTGTGTGTGTGTGTACCTGTCATTAGCCTTCAACCACACTGCTGGGAATAATAAAGAGGGAATGAAAGAGAAATAGTACGTAAAAGTTACCATACGTGACAAATCAGAGAAAAAAATTGTTAGAGGAGAAATTGCGGAAAAATATATAATCGCCTCCATCATTGCAATTCACAGTAAAGAAACATGGAAAACAAGGGGAAGCTAATGACGTGTGAGTACCCTAATCCACCCACCCTCTCTACTCCTTCACTTCTCCGTTTGTTTTCTCTTAATTCGTAAAGTAAGTTATGAAAAAAATCTTATAACGCATTGCAAAAAAATATAGAGTACCCAGATTCACACTAACAATGGGAGGGAGGGAGGAAGGGAGAAGGAAGGAGGGAAGGAGGAAGGGAGGGAGAAGGAAGGAGGGACGGAGGAATAAGGAAGGAGGGACGGAGGAAGAAGGAAGGAGGGAAGGAGGGAGGAACGGGAAGGTAAGGTAGGTTAGGTTAGGTTAGTAAAATTCTATATATATTTTTTCTCTCTTTCTCGTTCTTCCATTCATCTACCTTTCTACTCTCTCTCTCCAACTTTTTTTTCTGTAATTTCTCCTCAAACAATTTTTTTCTGCTATTTCTCCTCTTTGTTATTCTCTCTCTCTCTCTCTCTCTCTCACACACACACACACACACACACACACACACACACAAGAGAAGGGTATCTGGACACCTCTCCTCCCGAAATTGACCCCTCTTTCGGCCACCTCTTTGGATTCTTTTTGGGAGCAGCGAGTAGCGGGCTTTTTTTTATTATTGTTTACTTTTTTGTGTGCCCTTGAGCTCTCTCCTTTGTTGTAACACACACACACACACACACACACACACACACACACACACACACACACACACACACACACACACACACACTCACCGTTGGGCTTGTAGTAGGGGACGCACTGCTGTCGGACGAGGGAGGTGACGTTGGTGACGGCCGTGTTGACGTAGGCGAAGCAGTACTCGGTAGCCTCGCGGTTGAACACTTCGCACGGGAAATACACCGAGTTCTTTCTGGCCTTCACCGGCACCTCAGACACGTAGCTGCGGCAGGGGTGAGGGGGGATTAGATTAGTGTGTGAAGGTGTGCAGGGTAGGTCAGGTCAGGTTATGGTTAGGTTAGGTTTGGTTAGGTTAGGTTAGGTTTGGTTAGGTTAGGTTAGGTTAGGGTTGGTTAGGTTTGGTTAGGTTAGGTTAGGGTAGGTTAGGTTAGGTTAGGTTAGGTTAGGTTAGGTTTGGTTAGGTTAGGTTTGGTTAGGTTAGGTTAGGTTAGGTTTGGTTAGGTTAGGTCAGGTTATGGTTAGGTTAGGTTAGGTTAGGTTAGGTTCCTCAGACACGTAGCTGCGGCAGGGGTGAGGGGGGATTAGATTAGTGTGTGAAGGTGTGCAGGTTAGGTCAGGTCAAGTTAGGTTATGGTTAGGTTAGGTTTGGTTAGGTTAGGTTTGGTTAGGTTAAGTTAGGTTTGGTTATGGTTTGGTTAGGTTTGGTTAGGTTAGGTTTGGTTTGGTTAGGTTGTTAGGTTCTAGATATATAGGAAATGCGTATATGAGTTTAAGAATGAAAAAAATATATATAAAACCACACACACACACACACACACACACACACACACACACACACTTCTCCTCACCTCTTTTCAATCACATGTAAGTAAAAAAAAAAAAAAAAAAAAAAACTACACACACACACACACACACACACACACACACACACACACACACACACACACACACACACACACACACACACACACACACACTTCTCCTCACCTCTTCTCAATGGGTGGGTTGGCGGAGGTCACGTTGGCGCGGTAGAGAGCGTACACCCTCACTTTATCCCTCTGTTTCCTCTCTTTGTCCTCCTCCTTCTTGCCCAAACAGTACGGGTAGGCCACGCGTACCTTGAGTGAGCTGTCGCTGTAACATGGTTGGATACTTGGGGTGTTGACCTGGAGAGTGAATTCGTCGCTCCATTCAACCTGTTAGAGATATGTGGAGTGCGGAGTGGTTAGTGGTGGTGGAGGGAGAGAGAGTAAGAAGTAAGGAGGGAAGGAGGGAGGGAGGGAGAAGTAAGGAGGGAAGGAGGGAAGGTGAGAGAAGTAAGGAGCGAAGGAGGGAGGGAAGGTAAGGTTGGTAGCGAGGTTAGGTTAGGTTAGGTTAGGTAAGGTAAGGTTCGAAGCAAGGTCAGGTTAGGTTAGGTTAGGTTAGGTTAGGTTAGCAGAATTCTCTCCTAAGTATATTTTTTTCTCTCTATTCTTTCCCTTTCAACTCGACCTGTTAGGGATATGTGGAGTGTGGAGTGGGTGGGTGGTTAGTGGTGGAGGGGAGGGAGAGAGGAAGGAGTAAGGAGGGAGGGAGGGAGGGAGAGAGAAGGAAGGAGGAAAGGTAAGGTTCGTAGCGAGGTTAGGTTAGGTCACACACTCACTCACTCACTCACTCACTCACTCACCTTGAACCACAGTGAAGACGCAATCAACCGAGCGCTTTCCGTCACCAACCCCGGGGCGATCAGACGTACACTATAGTATCCAGCGGGCCCCAGGGAGTCACAGGGGAAACTAACAGTGTGGTTATCAATAGAGTAAAGCCCCGGGCCCTGCTGCACCCCCTGGACTGTCGCGTTGCCCCCCCAGGCGAAGGTAGGCTCGCGGGATGTCGCCTCCACGATGTCGCCCACTGAGGGTCCGAGGTCGAAGTCAGCGACTCTTGCGTTCTGGATCTGAGGTGGAGTTC
This sequence comes from Eriocheir sinensis, assembly GCF_024679095.1. NCBI lineage: Eukaryota > Metazoa > Arthropoda > Malacostraca > Decapoda > Varunidae > Eriocheir > Eriocheir sinensis. Next base: position 26,218,202 of record NC_066515.1, read on the forward strand.
GATGTTTTGGTTGTTCGTAGTTGTTGTGGTGGTGGTTTTGTGGTTGTTTGGGGTTGTTTGGGGTGGCGGTTATTGTTCCTCCTCCTCCTCCTCCTCCTCTTCCTTCTTGTCTTCCTCTGTCTTCGTTTCCTCTTCCTCCTCCTTTCATTTCATTTTTCCATTCATTTCTTCCTCCTCCTCCTCCTCGTTGTGTTAGTCCATCTCCTCCTCCTCCTCCTCTTCTTCCTTCTTGTCTTCCTCTTCCTCCTTCTCTTTCTTCTCCTCCTCCTCTCCTCATTTCATTTGTCCATTCATTCCCTCCTCCTCCTCCTCCTCCTCCTCCTCCTCTTCCTCCTCCTCCTCCTGTTCTTCTCATTTCACTCCTCCATTCGCCTCCTCTTCCTCTTCCTCCTCCTCCTCCTCCTCTCTGGTTGTCATCTATCTCTCTTCTTCCTTTCCTCTTCTCTTCTTCTTCCTCTCCTCCTCCTCCTTCCTCAGTCGGTCTCGGTCTCGTGTTCTCGCTCTCTATCTTGCTTATCACGGTTTCTCTCTCCTCCTCCTCCTCCTCCTCCTTCTTCTTCTTCTCTCCATTTTTCTCTCCAATTTCTCTCTCCTCCTCTTCCGCTTTCCTCCGTTCTAAAATCTTACGTATAATCTCAGTCTCCCTTCCTCCTTCTCCTCTCTCCTCCTCCTCCTCCACTTCCCTCTTCCTCCTCCTCCTCTGTCTGTTCCCTCCAAGCACATGACTCTTCCACTTCCAGTAAGAGTCATAGAAGTCAATCCTCTCCCTCTTCCTCTTCTTGCTCCTCCTTATCAATTTCCGAGTCTTCCTCTTCATCTTACGATACGAGACGAGCTCCTTGGCCCTCCTCCACCTCCTCCTCTTCCGCCAGCCAGGCCCTCCACCCGCTTTCTTGGTCACGAAGGTCCATGGGCGGTGTAGGGCGCGGATGGTGGGCGGGGTACGCGCGGGGAGAGGCGTGTATGGGTGGTGGTGTGTGTGGGTGGGTGTCTCTCCGATAGGGACCCCATGGTAGAGTAACAGCACCCGTGTTTTGAAGGTGACGGAGCTCTTCCGCCAACATATCGACCGTGTGAATCTGGGAGAGGAAGGAGTGAGGTTGTGTTAGGTTGATAGAGTAGGGGTTGAAAAAGGAGATTGAAGAAGGAGATTAACAGGCTGGGAGAGGAAGGAAAGGTTGTGTTAGGGGTTGAAAAGGGAGATTGAAGAAGGAGATTAACAGGCTGGGAAAGGAAGAAGGAGAGGTTGTGTTAGGGGTTGAAAAGGGAGATTGAAGAAGGAGATTAACAGGCTGGGAGAGGAAGGAATGGTTGTGTTAGGGGTTGAAAAGGGAGATTGAAGATGGAGATTAACAGGCTGGGAAAGGAAGAAGGAGAGGTTGTGTTAGGGGTTGAAAAGAGAGATTGAAGAAGGAGATTAACAGGCTGGGAAAGGAAGGAGGAGAGGTTGTGTTAGGGGTTGAAAAAGAAGATTAAAGAAGAAGATTAACAGGCTGGGAAAGGAAGGAGGAGAGGTTGTGTTAGGGGTTGAAAAAGAAGATTAAAGAAGAAGATTAACAGGCTGGGAGAGGAAGGAAAGGTTGTGTTAGGGGTTGAAAAAGGAGATTGAAGAAGAAGATTAACAGGCTGGGAGAGGAAGGAGAGGTTGTGTTAGGGGTTGAAAAAGAAGATTAAAGAAGGAGATTAACAGGCTGGGAAAGGAAGAAGGAGAGGTTGTGTTAGGGGTTGAAAAAGGAGATTGAAGAAGAAGATTAACAGGCTGGGAGAGGAAGGAGAGGTTGTGTTAGGGGTTGAAAAAGGAGATTGAAGAAGGAGATTAACAGGCTGGGAAAGGAAGGAAAGGTTGTGTTAGGGGTTGAAAAGGGAGATTGAAGAAGATTAACAGGCTGGGAGAGGAAGGAGAGGTTGTGTTAGGGGTTGAAAAAGGAGATTGAAGAAGGAGATTAACAGGCTGGGAAAGGAAGGAGTGAGGTTGTGTTAGGTTGATAGAGTGCTAGTTAGGGGTTGAAAAAAAGGAGATTGAAGTAGAAGATTAACAGGGTGGGAAATACAAGAAGAGGAGGAAGAGGATTGAGAAGAACGTGTGAATTAGTGAAAGGAAGGAGATGATGTTAGATAGAAGAAGACGTAGAAGAAGAAGAAGAAGAAGAAGAGGAGGAACGAGGAGGAGGAGGAGGTAGAAGAGAATGAGAGTAAAAGCGTGTGAAGGAAGAGAAAAAAAAAAAAGAAAGAAAAAAAGTTAGACAGGAATGAGAAGAGAGAGAGAGAGAGAGAGAGAGAGAGAGAGAGAGAGAGAGAGAGAGAGAGAGAGAGAGAGAGAGAGAGAGAGAGAGAGAGAGAGAGAGAGAGAGAGAGAGAGAGAGATGACACACACACACACACACACACACACACACACACACACACACACACACACACACATATACCCCTCCCCCCTCCCGTTCCCTCCCCCCCACACGTACACACACACATACATACCCCCCTCCCCTTCCCCCCCCCACACACACACATAACCCCCCTCCTCCCTCCCCTTCCCTCCCTCCCTCACACACACACACACACACACACACACACACACACACACACACACACACACACTCACCTGAACCTTATGTTGACCTCTGTCGTGTACGTTTCCATCCTGAGCGGCGTGTGTACGACAAGAACGGGCCAATGTACGTTTATCTGGTCACTCTGCGCCTCGACTTGACGTTCGCCTCGCTCCAGCCTGTGTACGTAAGGTGAAACGCACATGAACGTACACACGAGGATATGGTGTTTAGTTTGACGTACATAAAAGTTTACATGGACGTTTTTTGTTTTTTTACACACACACACACACACACACACACACACACACACACACACAGGTATATCATTAGTGTAGGTGAATCACACACACACACACACACACACACACACACACACACACACACACACACACACACACTCGTAAACTACAAACCTGCAGCCAAGGAGGAGGAGGAGGAGGAGGAGGAGGAGGAGGAAGTGAGTAATCAATAACAACCTAATATATTTCTTTTTTTTTTAGCATGAGAGAGAGAGAGAGAGAGAGAGAGAGAGAGAGAGAGAGAGAGAGAGAGAGAGAGAGAGAGAGAGAGAGAGAGAGAGAGAGAGAGAGAATGATAGTGCAACAGGTATGAATTAAGACAGGTATGATAATGAGGTTTGGAGTTGAAGGCTGAGGTTAAATTTGGCAGTGAAGGTGAATTTGATGGTGAAGTGATGGTGAATTTGACTCCTTGGTAATAATAGTTAAGTAATAGTGATAATGTTAATGATAGTGAATGGGGGTTGATGGTTGAGGTTAAATTTGACAGAGAAGGTGAATTTGATGGTGAAGTGATGGTGAATTTGACTCCTCTGTAATAATAGTGAAAAATAATGATAATGTTAATGATAGTGAATTTAATAATGAGTTTCGGGGTTAAATTTGACAGTGAAGGTGATTTTGATGGTGAAATGATGGTGAATTTGACTCCTTGGTAATAATAGTGAATAATAATGATAATGTTAATGATAGTGAATTTAATAATGAGTTTCGGGGTTATATTTGATGGTGAAGGTGATTTTGATGGTGAAGTGATTGTGAATTTGACTCCTTGTTAATAATAGTGAAAAATAATAATGATGTTAATGATAGTGAGTTTAATAATGAGTTTAGGGGTTATATTTGATGGTGAAGTTGATTTTGATGAAGTGATTGTGAATTTGACTCCTTGTTAATAATAGTGAAAAATAATGATAATGTTAATGATAGTGAGTTTAATAATGAGTTTCGGGGTTAAATTTGACAGTGAAGGTGATTTTGATGGTGAAATGATGGTGAATTTGACTCCTCTGTAATAATAGTGAAAAATAATGATAATGTTAATGATAGTGAATTTAATAATGAGTTTCGGGGTTGTATTTGATAGTGAAGGTGATTTTGATGGTGAAGTGATGGTGAATTTGACTCCTCTGTAATAATAGTGAAAAATAATGATAATGTTAATGATAGTGAATTTAATAATGAGTTTCGGGGTTAAATTTGACAGTGAAGGTGATTTTGATGGTGAAATGATGGTGAATTTGACTCCTCTGTAATAATAGTGAAAAATAATGATAATGTTAATGATAGTGAATTTAATAATGAGTTTAGGGGTTATATCTGATGGGGGTTAAATTTGACAGTGAAGGTGATTTTGATGGTGAAGTGATTGTGAATTTGACTCCTTGTTAATAATAGTGAAAAATAATGATAATGTTAATGATAGTGAATTTAATACGGAGTTTAAGGGGTTATATTTGATGGTGAAGGTGATTTTGATGGTGAAGTGATAGTGAATTTGACTCCTTGTTAATAATAGTGAAAAATAATGATAATGTTAATGATAGTGAGTTTAATAATGAGTTTCGGGGTTATATTTGATAGTGAAGGTGATTTTGATGGTGAAGTGATTGTGAATTTGACTCCTTGTTAATAATAGTGAAAAATAATGATAATGTTAATGATAGTGAGTTTAATAATGAGTTTCGGGGTTATATTTGACAGTGAAGGTGAATTTGATGGTGAAGTGATTGTGAATTTGACTCCTTGTTAATAATAGTGAAAAATAATGATAATGTTAATGATAGTGAGTTTAATAATGAGGTTTGGGGTTAAAGGCTGAGATTAAACTTGACAGTGAAGGTGATTTTGATGGTGAAGTGATGGTGAATTTGACTCCTCAGTAATAACAGTGAATACTACTGATAATGTTAATGATAGTGAATTTGATAATGCGGTTTAGTGGTTGAAGGCTGAGATTAAATTTGACAGTGAAGGTGAATTTGATGGTGAAAAGATGGTGAATTTGACTCCTTGGTAATAATAGTGAATAATAATGATGATGTTAATGATAGTGAATTTGATTTTAACTCCCTTCCCTACCTACCCTTCCCTTCCCTTCCCTTCCCTTTCCTTCCTTTCCCTACCCTATCCTACCCTTCCCTACCCTTCCCTACCCTACCCTACCCTACCCTACCCTTCCCTTACCTTACCTTACCTTACCTTACCTTCCTTACCCACCTTCCTTACCTTCCCTCCCTCCCTCCCTCCCTTCCCTCCCCCCTTCCCTTCCCTTCCCTCCTCCCCCCTTCCCTTACCCCCAGACCCACCTGAGGTAATGCACGCCGCCCTGCACCACGATCCCACAGGTGAAGTTGAACACCTGAGGGTCCTGCAGCCCACCCTCCGCCACGGGGAACACCTTGAGGGGCCGACCGCTCCCCAGGGCGTACAGGGCCAGGCGCAGCGCTCCCCCCGGGGTGTCATGGGGAGGGGACCTGGGAGAGAGAGAGAGAGAGAGAGAGAGAGAGAGAGAGAGAGAGAGAGAGAGAGAGAGAGAGAGAGAGAGAGAGAGAGAGAGAGAGAGAGAGAGAGAATGGGAGATGGTTAATACATACATACATACATACATATATACATACATACGCCCACACACACACACACACACACACAGAGATTGGAAAACGTACACACAGATGTATACACACACACACACACACACACACACACACACACACACACACACACACACACACACAAACACTTACACATAAGGCTCCTCCTCCGACACAAACTCCGCGGTGGTGATTGTGGCGGCGGCGGCGGTGGTGGTGGCGGTGGTGGTGGCGGCGGCTGAGATGCTGTCGACTGTAACACCGCTCCCCTCTGTCCCCGGTTCGAATCCCGCAGGGTCGGCGAGGAAGACGGCAACGATAAGGTCCTCCTGCAGGGCTGTGTAATCCGTCGGCGCCTGCACCCTGTACCCCGCAGCGCCCATGCCTGACGAAGGGAGAAATGGGGCGTGAGAAGGGAGGGGAAGGGATGGAAGGGAAGGAGGGCATGTTGAAGGAAGAGAAAGGGAGAGAGATGGACAAGGACTGGGGAGGGTAGGGAGGAAGGGAGAAGGAGGGAGGGCATGTTGAAGGAAGAGAAAGGGAGAGAGATGGACAAGGACTGGGGAGGGAAGGGAGGAAGGGAGAAGGAGGGAGGGCATGTTGAAGGAGGAGAAAGGGGGAGAGATGGACAAGGACTGGGGAGGGTAGGGAGGAAGGGCGGGAGAGGGAGGGCATGTTGAAGGAAGAGAAAGGGAGAGAGATGGACAAGGAAAGGGCGGGAGAGGGAGGGCATGTTGAAG
>NC_066515.1:26231886-26239386 GCF_024679095.1 Eriocheir sinensis
TAACTTTTACTGTCCTGTCCAACTTCCTAATGCAAGAGTTAACACGCATCTTCACTCTTTCATCTCCTTAACAATTATAACTTTTACTGTCCTGTCCAACTTCCTAATGCAAGAGTTAACACGCATCTTCACTCTTTCATCTCCTTAACAATTATGGCTTTTACTGTCCTGTCCAACTTCCTAATGCAAGAGTTAACACGCATCTTCACTCTTTCATCTCCTTAACAATTATGGCTTTTACTGTCCTGTCCAACTTCCTAATGCAAGAGTTAACACGCATCTTCATTCTTTCATCTCCTTAACAATCATAACTTTTACTGTCCTGTCCAACTTCCTAATGCAAGAGTTAACACGCATCTTCATTCTTTCATTTCTTTAACAATTATGGCTCTTACTGTCCTGTCCAACTTCCTAATGCAAGAGTTAACACGCATCTTCACTCTTTCATCTCCTTAACAATCATAACTTTTACTGTCCTGTCCAACTTCCTAATGCAAGAGTTAACACGCATCTTCACTCTTTCATCTCCTTAACAATTATGGCTTTTACTGTCCTGTCCAACTTCCTAATGCAAGAGTTAACAAGCATCTTCATTCTTTCATCTCCTTAACAATCATAACTTTTACTGTCCTGTCCAACTTCCTAATGCAAGAGTTAACAAGCATCTTCATTCTTTCATCTCTTTAACAATCATAACTTTTACTGTCCTGTCCAACTTCCCAATGCAAGAGTTAACACGCATCTTCACTCTCTCATCTCTTTAACAATAATAACTTTTACTGTCCTGTCCAACTTCCTAATGCAAGAGTTAACAAGCATCTTCATTCTTTCATCTCCTTAAGAATTATAACTTTTACTATCCTGTCCAACTTCCTAATGCAAGAGTTATAACACGCATCTTCACTCTTTCATCTCTTTAACAATTATAACTTTTACTGTCCTGTCCAACTTCCTAATGCAAGAGTTAACACGCATTTTCACTCTTTCATCTCTTTAACAATTATAACTTTTACTGTCCTGTCCAACTTCCTAATGCAAGAGTTAACAAGCATCTTCATTCTTTCATCTCCTTAACAATCATAACTTTTACTGTCCTGTCCAACAACAAACAAAGAAAATATGAAAAAAATAAGAAAAATAAATATAGATAAATAACAGGAAAATCAATAACCTGCTGTCCTTTCTTACCTAGCGGAGGGGACGGCAGTAGCAGTAGTAGTAGTAGCAGTAGGCCTAGGCGGGTGGTGGTGGTGGTGGTGGTGGAGGCAGGGGGGGGCGGTACTCCCTCCCTCATGGTCATTATCCACCTGCATCCTTATCTGCGACACCTGTAGATAGATAGATATAGATAGATAGATAGATAGATAGATGAAGGTACACATAGAAAAATTGATATATAAATCCACATAAAATGGAAGATGTTGATTAAGTCAAACCTGTACAAACATTTATATTATTTTACAACATCCTTAGGCCTAAACATCATTCCCATAGGCCTACACATCCTTACCCCTCTAAATCCTTCCCTTAAAATCCTTTCCTATTACCCTATTCCTTTATATCCTACTACAAACTCAATATGGGTTTTGATCCCTTCTCTGCACTCTGTAACCTCACATAGCATCCCTTCTCTGCACTCTGTAACCTCACATAGCATCCCTTCTCTGCACTCTGTAACCTCACATAGCATCCCTTCTCTGCACTCTGTAACCTCACATAGCATCCCTTCTCTGCACTCTGTAACCTCACATAGCATCCCTTCTCTGCACTCTGTAACCTCACATAGCATCCCTTCTCTGCACTCTGTAACCTCACATAGCTAAGAATAAGTGTCTGTCTGTCTCTATTTGATATTATAAGACATTTTCGCTTCTCATATCAGCTATTTCTGAAGGTCAAAGAGGGGGTCAATCGGGCTCCAATGTGTGTTTCTTCAGGTTCATGGTACAGAGGAAGGGTCAAACTACCACCAGGGTCATAAAACTACTCTTCTCAGGTCAAAGAGGGGGTCAATCGGGCTCAAATGTGTGTTTCTTCAGGTTCATGGTACAGAGGAAGGGTCAAACTACCACCAGGGTCATAAAACTACTCTTCTCAGGTCAAAGAGGGGGTCAATCTGGCTCAAATGTGTGTTTCTTCAGGTTCATGGTACAGAGGAAGGGTCAAACTACCACCAGGGTCATAAAGCTACTCTTCTCAGGTCAAAGAGGGGGTCAATCTGGCTCCAATGTGTGTTTCTTCAGGTTCATGGTACAGAGGAAGGGTCAAACTACCACCAGGGCCATAAAACTACTCTTATCAGGTCAAAGAGGGGGTCAATCGGGCTCTAATGAGTGTTTCTTCAGGTTCATGGTACAGAGGAAGGGTCAAACTACCACCAGGGTCATAAAACTACTCTTCCCAGGTCAAAGAGGGGGTCAATCTGGCTCCAATGTGTGTTTCTTCAGGTTCATGGTACAGAGGAAGGGTCAAACTACCACCAGAGTCATAAAACTACTCTTCTCATATCAGCTATTTCTAAAGGTCAAAGAGGGGGTCAATCGGGCTCCAATGTGTGTTTCTTCAGGTTCATGGTACAGAGGAAGGGTCAAACTACCACCAGGGTCATAAAACTACTCTTCTCATATCAGCTATTTCTAAAGGTCAAAGAGGGGGTCAATCGGGCTCCAATGTGTGTTTCTTCAGGTTCATGGTACAGAGGAAGGGTCAAACTACCACTAGGGTCATAAAACTACTCTTGGTATGACATGAAGCATCTAGGAATTAACTGTTCAAAGTATTACCCTGTCCAGTCTGTCATTAATTCTATCCACCTGTTCCTGTATACCTTTTAACATGAGGCATATAGGAATTAACTGTCCAAAGCTTTACCCTGTCCAGTCTGTCTAATTCTATCCACCTGTTCCTGTATACCTTTTAACATGAAGCATATAGGAATTAACTGTTCAAACATTACCCTGTCCAGTCTGTCATTAATTCTATCCACCTGTTCCTGTATACCTTTTAACATGAAGCATATAGGAATTAACTGTTCAAACATTACCCTGTCCAGTCTGTCATTAATTCTATCCACCTGTTCTTGTATACCTTTTAACATGAAGCATATAGGAATTAACTGTCCAAAGCTTTACCCTGTCCAGTCTGTCATTAATTCTATCCACCTGTTCTTGTATACCTTTTAACATGAGGCATATAGGAATTAACTGTCCAAAGCTTTACCCTGTCCAGTCTGTCCTCTGCCTTATCTTCTGTCCTATGATGTGGCTTCGTTTTAAGACCTACGGGTTACCATAATGAGCTTACCATATCCGCTGACACCACGATATAGGGAATTAATAGATCAATATGGAAGCGGAGGAGAGAGAGAGAGAGAGAGAGAGAGAGAGAGAGATAAAAGCGAATTTGAACACTTCTAATCTCTCTCTCTCTCTCTCTCTCTCTCTCTCTCTCTCTCTCTCTCTCTCACTTTCATACCGTCTATATTTAATCTCCATTCAGTATTCTTACTCACTCACCACACTCTCTCTCTCTCTCTCTCTCTCTCTCTCTCTCTCTCTCTCTCTCTCTCTCTCTCTCTCTGCCCATCACTGCTCTCTCTAATTAGAACAAGGATGAGCTCGGTCCCTCACAGCTATTATCTGCCAAAAGAATTGATTGATCTATCCGTCTATCTGTTTCCTCTCCTATCTATTTTTGTCTCTCTTCATTAACCAGTCTGTCTATCTATCAGTGTATCTGTTTGTGTATCCATGTATCCAGCAAACTACGAACGCAAGGCAGTAAGGCCAAGTAACATCCTCCTGTCTCTTCCTTACCCAGTCTGTCTATTGTCACAAGCCTCGCACTCTCCCCTACGTATTACCGGGCTATTACTTGTTGTCCCAAACACTCCCACTGCTGGTTACTTCTTATCCTCTCAGCTCGGGAAAACACCCGGCACTGATTCGAGATCTCGCCGGCTTGCTTCACTGAACCTACAACTGAAGCAACTTCGGGCTATTGCGAGGTGACGTGCATACCTCGCCGCGCCACCCCAAGCAGTCGTCTCCCAGGAAGCTGAGGTGCCTCTTCCCTCCCGAGGAATAAGGATTTATAGCAGTGGTGTCCATCTTCCTTCGTCTGTAAGCATACTGTGCGACACTCTTGTGACCAGTGATACTCTGACTCTCATTTCTGGTGGTGAATCTCGTGTGTTTGTTATTGTGTTACGTATTTCGTGTTTTGTGCTATGTTCTTGTGTACATGTGGTTTTGTTAGAATTCATTTATTAGTTTACTATTGTCTTGTCTTAAGAGTATTACCATTAAATATTGTATTAAGCATTATCCGTACGGCAAGATCACTTCACTTGCCACAGGTGGTGGATTTCATATATTTTTTTGTTATTTATATTAAATTAAAGTAAGGTTAAGCTAATTTCTTTCAATCACCTCTTTAAATGTTCGAGTGTTCGGTCACTTAACAAAATTCCCCTAGACAACTACTAGTGCTCGTAACATTTTGGGGGCCTGACCGCCAGAGTAATCTAATAATGCTTTTGTTGCTAAAAGATTGTTATCTCACCTTCTGTGACTAGAAATTAGTTGTGCTTTCAGACTAATTTTTGTGTATGTTCACCCCAGTGTTATTTTTGTGTATTTTCACCCCAGATAAATGTTTTGTTAATTTTGCGTTTACTGTGTCTTAAGTGTTGTTCAGTTGCTGCGTGTGCTTCGTGTTTGAGTTAACTGTCTTAAGTGTTGTTCAGTTGCTTCGTGATTGAGCGTGTGGTTAACTGTGCTTTTAAAAAAAAACTCCCTACACGAGGATCCGGTGTAGAGGCATTTACCAGTACATCGCAGTGCTTAAATTACGCTATAGCCTATTCGAATATTCCTGGTGGAGCACTTCCTCCCCACTAAGCTACTGACTTCTTTTACTTCTCACGGAACCAGCGACGTTCCGAATCTAATTCACTCACTCGATAATAACTTGACCAGTCCAAACTCAAGAGTACTCCTTTGCCAGTTCTTGTGTGCGTATTGTGGGTATCGCATTCTCTGGTAATTCTCCACTGGCTCGTTATACCCATCGAAGTGATCTCTCCAGGGGTCGCTCCCCTATCAAATCTCATGCCTGGGTACTAGTTCAGTTAATAGCTCGGGAGTTATTCTGAATTGCGTTCAGTACATCTCTCTAACCCTACTGTGGGTTCTTATTTTTCATATTGACTTGCAAATAACTGCGGTTACAACCACTATGGATACTCCGTTCAATGCGGAAGAGTTTGTCGGTAATCCGTCTGCTGAGGAACTTAAGTTGCGAAAGTTACTAAAGACCAGCTCGAATACATCGCTGCAAATTTTGCCATCCAGTTCACTCACGAGACCAGGTAATTTAATTAATGACTCGTTTTAACTCGTCTCGGAGAGGAACAGGGAGCTAGCCTCAGTCCGAAACAACCGCTTCAAAAGGTCCTTCAGACCCCATGCTTCTCTTAGAAATTGAGAAAGTTAAAATGCAGGCATTACAAATGAAATTAGAATATGAAAGATTGAAAAGAACGTGAGAGGAAAAAGCAAAAGACCGTGAACATCAATTACAAATTCTTCAACTACAGAATCAGGGTCACGCCTGTAACACCAAATAAGATACAAGTAACTAAGTTTCTGCCTCTTTTACCTCAATTCTCAGATTTCTTTAGAGAGTTCGAATCCTCTGCCACCCATTTCCAGTTACCTAAAGAGGATTGGACATGGCTCGTCAAGCCAAAGCTCACTGGGAAGCCTCTAAGCGTGCTAGAGTAAAAGATAACAGACTATGAGGTAGTAAAAAATGCCATACTTACAGCCTATGCAGTAACCACAAAGATACCGACAAAACTTCACCGCAAAATGAACAAACCTGCCGGTCAAACCTACTTTGAGTTCGCCTCGGAAAAACTCTGCTCATAAGAAATGGCTCAAGTCTGCGTCAGTTACTTTCGATGATCTGGTAAACCTCGTAGCGCTGGAGGAATTAAAACGTAAGATCCCATACTCAATCATGTTGCACATCACAGACAAGGATGAGACAGCCCTACTCAAAGCTGCACAAATAGATGTGTTTTCTTTAGTACGTCGCCCTACATTCTCGGGAGAGAAGAAAACATTCTCGGGAGAGAAGAAAACTCTGCCTGTTAAGTCAGGTGCAAGTATTTAGAAAGATGGTAGACCTGTAGATACTGATTCAAAGTAAAGTATATTCTGCTCTTTTTGCAAGAAAACTGGCCACCTCAAAGAACTGTCCTGATCCAAGGTGTAAAGTGGCTAAAGTAGGTACATTTTCTAAACCTGTTGCTTCACTGAACACCTCAGATTCACTCACTGTTGATGATCCTTATAAACCCTTCAGGTCACAAGGCACGGTCTCCCTCAACACTGACTCTGAGGAGCGCCCTATTCAGATTATGCGGGATACTGCCTCTGCCCAGTCAATCCTCTTAATATCTGCACTTCCAGGAGTAGAACGGAAGTATGCTGGGGAGAAGGTATTAAGGATTTTCACCAGACATTCCCGGTACCTCTGGCTAAGGTGCACCTTAATTTTCCGCTTGTCAGGGGCAGTGATCGTTGCTATCAGTGATCAAAAGTCTTGCCCATTCCTCACGCTAACTTCCTGTTAGCTAATGATCTGGCTGGTGAGTTAGTCATTCCACCCCTTACCACCAATAACCTACCACTATCTTATAATCCCACAGCTGACATGGAAAAGGAGCAGCCACACCTCTTCCCTAGTTGTGCCGTTACCCGTGCACAGACCAGAGCGACTGTTCAGATGCCGCTTCATCCCTTGCCAACTACCACTCTCCATACATCTTATCCCACAGCTGACATGGAAAAGGAGCAGCCACACCTCTCCCTAGTTGTGCCGTTACCCGTGCACAGACCAGAGCAACTGCTCGGATGCCGCTTCAGTCCTTGCCAACTTGCCAACTACCACTCCCCATACATCTAACGTAAACCTTGGCAAGGTATTTTCTGAACAATTACTCGCTGAAGCTCTACAAGAAGATGCCACCCTGTCTTGTTTCCATGCCAAAGTCATTCCTAACGATCAGATCACACCTCCCCTGCTTTCTATTACCAGGACAAAGTACTTATGAGGCTATTTAAACCACCTAAACTTTATAGCAGTGGTGTCCATCTTCCTCCGTCTGTAAGCATATTGTGCGACACTCTTGTGACCAGTGATTCTCTTACTCTCATTTCTGGTGGTGAATCTCGTGCGTTTGTTATTGTGTTATGTATTTAGTGTTTTGTGCTATGTTCTTGTGTACATGTGGTTTTGTTAGAATTCATTTATTAGTTTACTATTGTCTTGTCTTGAGTATTACCATTAAATATTGCATTGTATTTGCTATTGTGTTATGTATTTCGTGTTTTGTGCTATCTTGTGTACATGTGGTTTTGTGTTAGAATTCATTTATTAGTTTACTATTGTCTTGTCTTAAGAGTATTATTACCATTAAATATTGCATTA
>NC_066515.1:26246886-26324386 GCF_024679095.1 Eriocheir sinensis
TACTTTATATTACTATTTTACCCATTTGATATTTTTACCCGTCTTTAATTTAAGGGACCTAAGTTTATTAATAACAACCTTGATAAAAAGAAATTCATAACCTTTTTCCAGGCCAGCACGGTTTATTTTTTTTTTCTTCCCTTCTGTGGTGGAACAGCGAGTAGTGGGTCTTTTTTTTCTTAACATTTGATATTGCCCTTTAGCTGCTGGAATTGTTGTATATAAAAAAATCTGAACAGGTATCGGTCAAATATTGGGGTATCGGTATCGGTCATATATTGGGGTATCGGTATCGGTTAAATATTGGGGTATCGGTATCGGTCAAATATTGGGGTATCGGTATCGGTTAAATATTAGGGTATCGGTATCGGTCAAATATTGGGGTATCGGTATCGGTCAAATATTGGGGTATCGGTATCGGTCAAATATTGGGGTATCGGTATCGGTCAAATATTGGGGTATCGGTATCGGTCAAATATTGGGGTATCGGTATCGGTCAAATATTGGGGTATCGGTATCGGTATCGGTCAAATATTGGGGTATCGGTATCGGTATCGGTCAAATATTGGGGTATCGGTATCGGTCAAATATAGGGGTATCGGTATCGGTCAAATATTGGGGTATCGGTATCGGTCAAATATTGGGGTATCGGTATCGGTCAAATATTGGGGTATCGGTATCGGTCAAATATTGGGGTATCGGTATCGGTTAAATATTAGGGTATCGGTATCGGTCAAATATTGGGGTATCGGTATCGGTCAAATATTGGGGTATCGGTATCGGTCAAATATTGGGGTATCGGTATCGGTCAAATATTGGGGTATCGGTATCGGTCAAATATTGGGGTATCGGTATCGGTCAAATATTGGGGTATCGGTATCGGTCAAATATTGGGGTATATCGGTATCGGTCAAATATTGGGGTATCGGTATCGGTCAAATATTGGGGTATCGGTATCGGTCAAATATTGGGGTATCGGTATCGGTCAAATATAGGGGTATCGGTAGATCGGTTAAATATTGGGGTATTGGTATCGGTCATATATTGGGGTATCGGTATCGGTCAAAATTCTGGTATCGGTATCTGTCAAAATTCTGGTATCGGTATATCCCTAATCCTAACCCAACCTTACCTCAGTATGCATGACTATCCAATCTCCTCTTGAATGTATCTATGGTATTGGCACCCACAACATGACTGCCAAGCCTGTTCCATTCATCCACCACTCTATTGGTAAAGGGAAGGAAGGAAGGAAGGAGGGAAGGAAGGGAGGAAGGAAAAGAAGGAAGGAGGCAATGTAGGGAAATAAAAAATGAAGGAAGGAAGGAAAGAAGGAAGAAGAAGAAGAGAAAGAAGGAAGGCGATGAAAGAAATTTTAAAAAAAGGGAGGAATTGAAGGAGATTGAGAGGAAGGAACGAAGGAAGGAATAGAGAAAAGGAGAGAGAGAGAGAGAGAGAGAGAGAGAGAGAGAGAGAGAGAGAGAGAGATGGAAGGAGAGAAGAGGAGGAGGAGGAGGAGGAAAGTTTACAAGAGGTGAAACGTGAACCTCTTCCCTCCTCCTCCTCCTCCTCCTTGTCAACTTCCTCTTCCTTCTCTTCCTCCTCTTTTCACCCTTGAGGTACTTAGTTAAGTGTCTTATGAGGAGGAGGAGGAGGAGGAGGAGGAGGAGGAAGAAGAAGAAGAAGAAAAATATATGTAAAGTAGGAGGGAGACATGAGAGAGAGAGAGAGAGAGAGAGAGAGAGAGAGAGAGAGAGAGAGAGAGAGAGAGAGAGAGAGAGAGAGAGAGAGAGAGAGAGAGAGAGAAACCGGACTAAAGCGAGGGAAGAAAAGAAAAAAAAGCAGGATATGAAAGGAAGTATTAGAGGAGGGGAGAGAGAGAGAGAGAGAGAGAGAGAGAGAGAGAGAGAGAGAGAAAGGAAGGAAAGACGAGACGTAATACATAGAAAAGAGAAATAAAAGGAATCTCTCTCTCTCTCTCTCTCTCTCTCTCTCTCTCTCTCTCTCTCGGGGGAGGAATAATTGACATTTTACACGGATTTGCTTCTTCTTGCTCCTCCTCCTCCTCCTCCTCCTCCTCCTTATTTACTCACTCACTCACACTCACTCACACTCAACAATGGTACTCATATGTGTGCTTAATGAGGTGTGTGTGTGTGTGTGTGTGTGTGTGTGTGTGTGTGTGTGTGTGTGTGTAAGGAAATAAATAAAATAATTATGTCGCCCCCACCTCTCTCTCTCTCTCTCTCTGATACACACGAACGCATTTCTGGGTAACGAAGGGAGGAGTCAAGGACGGAGGAGGAGGAGGAGGAGGAGGAGGAGGAATGCATGAAGGGATGATGGAGGGAGGAAAAATGAGAGAGAGAGAGAGAGAGAGAGAGAGAGAGAGAGAGAGAGAGAGAGAGAGAGCGGAAGTTAACACGGTCGATCGTCCGCCTAAATTATGGTGATTTTGTCCTTAAATATCCTTTGTTACGTGATTTCTGACGCCACGTACATACGAACACACATACACACACATACACACACACACATACATACATAAAAACATTCATCCACGATCGTATACTTACATAACCCAAACACACACACACATAACCCAAACACACACACACACACACACACATTATTCCTTGGTCCGTAAAACAACAATATTAATAAAAAAAAATAAAAAAAATAACGAGGAGGAGGAGGAGGAGGAGGGAGGAAAAATTGGTGAGAAGATGGATTTTTTTGCTGTGTGTGTTTAGTGTGTGTGTGTGTGTGTGTGTGTGTGTGTGTGTGTGTTTAAATTATAGGTTAAGAAAAGACGGGAAGTGCAAAACAGGTGAAATTGAGCCCCCAGGTGAGAGAGAGAGAGAGAGAGAGAGAGAGAGAGAGAGAGAGAGAGAGAATAGGGATAACACACAAAACACATCAAAACAAATCCCAATAACAATAATAATAATAATAATAATAATAATAATAATAATAATAATAATAATAATAATAAATACGTAAATAAATACTACTGTAAACACTTCAATGGGAATGCAAATGACACCAATGGGAATGTTTGGAATGGGAACTGGAATGGTGGGAATGCGGGCAGGTGGTGGTGACTCCTGCGGCTGGTGTGAGAGAGAGAGAGAGAGAGAGAGAGAGAGAGAGAGAGAGAGAGAGAGAGAGAGAGAGAGAGAGAGAGAGAGAGAGAGAGAGAGAAGGGGGGCGGGGGGAGAGAAGAGGAAAAAGAGAAGGACGGAAAGGAAAGGGAGGAAGGGAGGGAGGTAAGGAGGAAAATGAAGAAGAGAGAGAGAGAGAGAGAGAGAGAGAGAGAGAGAGAGAGAGAGAGAGAGAGAGAGAGAGAGAGAGAGAGAGAACGAAGAGGAAAAAAAGGAAGGGAGGAAAGAAAGGAAAGGGAGGTAAGGAGGAAAAGGAAGGAGAGAGAGAGAGAGAGAGAGAGAGAGAGAGAGAGAGAGAGAGAGAGAGAGAGAGAGAGAGAGAGAGAGAGAGAGAGAGAGAGAAGGGCGGAGGGAGAGAAGAGGAAAAAGGGAAGGACGGAAAGAAAGGAAAGGGAGGTAAGGAGGAAAAGGAAGGAGAGAGAGAGAGAGAGAGAGAGAGAGAGAGAGAGAGAGAGAGAGAGAGAGAGAGAGAGAGAGAGAGAGAGAGAGAGAGACTGTATCGTTTTCTTTTTTATATTCAATTTCGTCCTTTTAAACGTCTATGCTAATGGTTTTAAATGCCTCGCTACTACCACTACTACTACTACTACTACTACTACTACTACTACTACGACTACTACTACTACCACTACTACTACTACGACTACTGGCTCCCTCGTATATGCAAATGGCGCATGGCTGTCTGATCCACTCCTCTTGCTCCCTTTACGAATGCTTTCCCTTACTATCGATTCATTGATTAATTCGGAAGAGAAGGGGAAGGAGAGGGGAGGGAAGGGGAGGGAAGGGAAGGGGAAGGAAGTCTAGGTTAACGAGTGCAAGGGAGGGATGGGATGGAAGGGGAAGGAAGGAAGGGGAAGAGGGGAATGGAAGGGGAAGGAAAGAGAAGGAAGGAAGAGGAGGAAGGAAAGGGGAGGGAAGGGAAGGGAAGGAAGGGTAAGTTAGCGAGTGCAAGGGAGGGAAGGAAGGGGAAGGAAGGGGAAGAGGGGGAAGGAAGGGGAAGGAAGACAAGAGAAGAGGGGAATGAATGAACAGGGAAGGAAAGGAAGGAAGGGGAAGAGGGGAGTGGAAGGGGTAGGAAGGGGAGGAAATTATATAAGGGTAAGGGGGAAGGGTAAGGTAGGGGAGGTAAATGTATTGATAGGAAGGGGAGGGAGAGAAGGGAGAGGGAGAGAGAGGGAGTAGAATAGGATGGGAGAGCGATGAAAGGGGAAGGAAAGGAAGAAGGGGAGGAAAAGAACGAAAAAAGAGGAAAGAGAGGAAAAGAAGAGGAGAAAGAGGAAGGAAGAAGATTAGATAAAGAGGAGACGAGGAATGAAGAGGAAAGCAATTAAGAGAAGAGAGAATTGAGAAGAAGGAAGAGAGAGAGAAGAGAAATTTGAGAGGAGATAAAAAAGAAAGAAAAGAAGAGAGGAGAGAAAAGGGAATAAAGAAAGAGAGAGAGAGAGAGAGAATTAGAGAAAGAGGGAAAAGAAGAGAAGCAGAAAATGTGAATGGAAGAGAGAAAGAAGAGGAAGAGAGAGAGGAGGGAGAGGAAGAGAGAGAGAGAGAAGGGGAGAAAATTAAAGGGAAAGGAAGGGAAACTCAGAAGAGGGTAAAGGGTACGATTGTAGGGGAGAGGGGAGAAGAGGGGAGAAGAGGGGAGACAGAAGGGGTGAAAGGGGAGGAGAGAGGAGGAGGAGGAGGAGGGGAAAGGTTATGGTTGAGTGAGTGTTATTGAGTGGCTGGTTAGATTGCAACGGTAGTAGTAGTAGTAGTAGTAGTAGTAGTAGTAGTAGTAGTAGTAATAGTAGTAGTAGTAGTAGTAGTAGTAATAGTAGTAGTGGTGGTGGTGGTAATGGTCAAATGAAATGGAAAAGGAAAGGAAAAAGAAGGAAAAAGAGGAAGGAAAAATAGTTGTAATAGTAGTAGTAGTAGTAGTAGTAGTAGTAGTAGTAGTAGTAGTAGTAGTAGTAGTAGTAGTAACAATAATAATAATAATAATAATAATAATATGACCAAGATCTTATCATAACACAGACAAAAACTAATAAAACTTACATTAACACTAATTTTATGTGTACGTGTGTGTGTGTGTGTGTGTGTGTGTGTGTGTGTGTGTGTGTGTGTGTGTGTAAACAAACAACAATTAATAAACAACAAACAACATTCTCACCTCGCCTCATAAAGTCACTCCTTCCGCTGCCGTTGCATTCACGAATAGAACAAAAAAACAAAACAAAAAATAAACAAGAAAAAACACACACACAAGCTCTTCGTCAACTTGAAATCACCGCCACCACCACATTCCTTCCTTCCTTCACCTTCCTTCACTTAAACTCCTTCCTTACGCGTGTGGCAAATAGGTGATCTTTCCCGCGTTTTCTCCATCCTTCACAACCTCGCGACACGGCTTCTCAAACCCCTTTCAGCGAGACTCGATTCGGGGGGTGAATTCTCGGTTTCAAGACATGTCCACCCGTAGCAATGCATGTGAGGATGAAGAGCGGATGTTATTACGTTATTCTAGGTATCCACGCGTCACGCCGTCATGTTGCATAGACTAAAATGAACAAGAGGATGAGGTGGACGAAAGCACAGGTCTGAATTTGATACCACACGCCACCATATGTTCCTAATCTCCTCGCTTCCAGATGTAAACAAGCTTGATTTAGCGATAATACTCGTCTCTAGGGTGTTTGCGATGCCTTGTTTGCCTCGGGTGTGTTGTTTGGTGCGTGTTTGGTGTTTGCGCGTAAGGGAATGGATGTTGAATGTGAGTTTGTGGGGAAAATGTTGAACTGGTGGCGTATTTTTTGACTCCGCCCACTCTTGGTCCTCATTGGTGGGGTGATCGACGCAAACTCGTGTGTCTGTGTGTGTGTCTGTATGTATGTATATGTGTGTGGTGTGTGTGTGTGTGTGTGTGTGTTATCTTCCCCACGAGCTCTGTGTTGAGTGGAAATGCTGTAAGATATATTGGCGGGCTACACACACACACACACACACAGGATTACGCACACAAGGATGTTTCGTCTGTGTGTGTGTGTGTGTGTGTGTGTGTGTGCAAACTAATCTTGTTATATTTCCTCTGTCGTGTGTGTGTGTGTGTGTGTGTGTGTGTGTGTAATCTGTCTGTCTATGTATGTATGAATGTAAACTAATCTTGCTATAGAATCCTTTGTCATGTGTGTGTGTGTGTGTGTGTGTGTGTGTGTGTATCAATTTATCCTAACCTTTATTTAGCTTACATAATCAATAAAAGCTCGCAATGTCCTTTATTCTATCCAATACTACCATAAAATTACTTTAAAAAAATATCGTAAACTTTTAATACACACAAATTCGTTTACCAAAGCATTGTGTGTGTGTGTGTGTGTGTGTGTGTGTGTTAACCTTTACCTCCTCCCCTGTCACTACCACTACCACCACCACTTCCCCCCACAGGAGTCAGGGCTAAACTAAGTGAATGAGAATATACGCGCCTCGGAGGGGAAAGCAACAATTGATAAAGTGCGCCCCTTTTATAAGCCTCAAGTCGGCATTCTCAGAGGCTAGCTTCCACCATCAACTATTTCTAAAGACCAAAATGGAGATCAATCGGATTCTCATGAGTGTTTCTTTAGGCTCACGGTACAGAAGGAAGGTTAAACTACCATCGGGGTCATGAAACTACCCCTGGAAATGCCCACAACTCCTACGAAAGCCTTGTCAAATATGTGTTCTTGGGAGGCGAAATTCTCAAGACGCTTCCGTCTCTACCATCAACTATTTCCAAAGGCCAAAATGGAGATCAATCGGGTTCCCATGAGTGTTTCTTTAGGCTCACGGTACAGAAGGAAGGTTAAACTACCACCGGGGTCATGAAACTACCCCTGGAAATGCCCACAACTCCTACGAAAGCCTTGTATAATACGTGTTCTTGGGCGGCGAAATTCTCAGACGCTTCCACTTCTTACATCAACAATTTCCAGAGACCAAAAAAGAGATCAATCGGGTTCTCATGAGTGTTTCTTTAGGCTCACAGCACAGAGGGAGGGTTAAACTACCACCGGGGTCATGAAACTACCCCTGGAAATGCCCACAACTCCTACGAAAGCCTTGTATAATACGTGTTCTTGGGCGGCGAAATGTTCAGACCTTCTTCATCAACTTCTTCACAAGACCAAAAAAAGAGAAAAAGGATCCCTCATGGTGTTCTTTTTTAGGCTCACAGCAGAGGAGGGTTAAACTAGTCATGAAACTGCCCAACCCCTAAAGTCTTGTATAATACGTGTTCTTGGGCGCGGATATGTCTAAGGATATA
Source organism: Eriocheir sinensis (assembly GCF_024679095.1). NCBI lineage: Eukaryota > Metazoa > Arthropoda > Malacostraca > Decapoda > Varunidae > Eriocheir > Eriocheir sinensis. The sequence goes on from NC_066515.1 coordinate 26,254,336, forward strand.
TGACCGGGACCCCTAACCCTGAGGAACTAAGACCCCGGCCGTATTTTCTCATCAAGAGGCTTTTTAAGATTTATTTTTATTACCCCCCCCCCCTCTCTCTCTCTCTCTCTCTCTCTCTCTCTCTCTCTCAGGTTCTAGAAGACGCGGTTTTGCACTTTAGGTAAACTGAATGGAAAGCTTCTTCGGCCTTTGGTTAGTTGGTTATGGTTTTACATTATGCATATTTTTCTTGGTAATGCTTCGTTTTAGGTCCCTCGCCAAGAAAAGGAAAGAAAGATAAAAATTGGAAGAGAAGCGAACTGAGGAAATAAAAGACGCATCACCCCCTCAACATAAAAGGAAATGAAAATACGTAGAAAAGGAAAGAAAATGAGAGAAAATAAAATACCCAGCCCCGCCACGCCCCACAAGAAAGAAATGAAAATAGGAAAATAAATTAGTAAAGACGTACCCACCCCCGCCATGCCCCGCAACACAAGAAATAAATGAAAACAGAAAAAGATATTAGAAAAGATGTACCCAGCCCCGCCATGCCCCGCAACACAAGAAAGAAATTAAAACAGAAAAAGATATTAGAAAAGATGTACCCAGCCCCGCCATGCCCCGCAACACAAGAAAGAAATGAAAACAGAAAAAGATATTAGAAAAGATGTACCCAGCCCCGCCATGCCCCGAGCTCCCCCAAAGCGTAAACAGACCGAAGCTTCACATATAACACCTGACCAAACACTAATTACAGGTAAGCTAGGGCACCCTTTAATACCCCAATCAAACCACACTTACCTGGGGGCATCGTGTGCGTGGAGGAAGCCGCCACACGCATACATGAACGTTTGTATCGAGGGAAACGTGAAGCAGGAAAGAGCTGTCTAACCCACGTGCCCGCCATGCCACTATTCAACTGAGTGTCTTTCTTGATTAGCAGTGTTGCCAACTCAAAATTTATAAATCCATCACTGTTGATTAGATGTTTAAGGAGCTCCTAATATTACTTTCCTTGCTCTTAATTGATTTTTTTACATCGTTTGGTCATTTCTGTTTTAGTTCAATTATTCGTCTATTTTAGTTTCATTATTTTTCTTCGTTGTCAGCTTTTTTATCAGACGTTTAAAGAGCTCCTAATATTACTTAACCCTGGATAGGTAACGTTTGTTCATTCATGTTTTAGTTCAATTATTCATATTTTATTAGTCTCATTATTTTTCTTATCAGGTCGCTCGAGATAATTGTGTTTTCTATTCCTCTATATCACGTAATTATGGAACTTCTGTTATTTTTATGGGAAATTAAGGTCAAAAGGGGATTTATTAGTAAGGAAAGGATGTTATTTAATTGGTTTTATGTTTTTTGTCTCCGTGAATGTGTGTCAAAAACGGGTCCATATTTTAGTTATCCTTTGCTTCCATCTTTTTCCCTTCCTTTATCTTCTTTTGTAGACTTATAACGCTTTGAATCGCTTGGTAGCCCTATATGTTTCTTTCCTTGGACTTCCCATGGCTTTGAATACACAGCCTCCATGTTATACGACAGGTTTTTAATTGTGCTTTGTTAGAATTATGGATAGGGAGAGGAGCTGCCACGGTCTGACCTCTGATTATCTTTTTTTATCCTTGCGTATCCTGTTATCACTAAGAATAAAGGATCGCTTCAGGCTTTCTTTCAACCTTCGTACAGCATGACGGTTTACACGAGTCTACCATTCAGTGTTTTATTAATAAATGTTTCTTTCCTTGGCCTCCCCATGGCTTTGAATACACAGCCTCCATGTTATACGACAGAAGATTTTTAATTGTGCTTTGTTAGAGTTATGGATAGGGAGAGGAGCTGCCACGGTCTGACCTCTGATTATCTCTTTTTATCCTTGCGTATCCTGTTATCACTAAGAATAAAGGATCGCTTCAGGCTTTCTTTCAACCTCCGAACAGCATGACGGTTTACACGAGTCTACCATTCAGTGTTTTATTAATAAATGTTTCTTTCCTTGGCCTCCCCATGGCTTTCAATACACAGCCTCCATATGTTAAACGACAGAAGATTTTTAATTGTGCTTTGTTAGAATTATGGATAGGGAGAGGAGCTGCCACGGTCTGACCTCTTATCATCTTTATATCCTTGCGCATCCTGTTATCACTAAAAATAAAGGAATCGCTTCAGGCTTTTTTTGAACCTCCGTACAGCATGACGGTTACACGAGTCTACCATTCAGTGTTTTATTAATAAATGTTTCTTTCCTTGGCCTTCCCATAGCGTTAAATACACAGCCTCCATGTTATACGACAGAAGGTTTTTAATTGTGCTTTGTTAGAATTATGGATAGGGAGAGGAGCTGCCACGGTCTGACCTCTTATCATCTTTATATCCTTGCGTATCCTGATATCACTAAAAATAAAGGAATCGCTTCAGGCTTTCTTTCAACCTTCGTACAGCATGACGGTTTACACGAGTCTACCATTCAGTGTAAACAGAACCTAACTTTCATGGAATAACTGCAAATATTCGTTCCCAGAAAACATTCCACTCTTGCGACGGCTCACAGATAGACAAAAAAATATTAATTCAACAGTTTTGACGCACATTCACAGAGACAAAAGATAAAAACAACATTTTAACATCCTTTCCTTACCCATGGAGTCGTTTTCATCCTCTTCTTTTTCCTTTTCTTCTTCTTCTTTGAGCTGGATCGCTTTGTATCATTTCGTAGGTCCTCCTCCTCCTCTTGGTCCTCTCTTCTGCTTCTTCACACACTTTCAATGGCATTATATTATTCTTGTAAATAGAAGAGGTCTTATATACATTACCGAGGCATTATGAGGAGACATTCAGCCTTACCAACAGCTCACAAAAACAAAAAACACATCATCAATTAAACATAAGAAGGCGTTTTTGACACATTCATAGAGACAAAAACATTAAAAACAATCAAGTAACATTATTCCCCTACTAATAGAGATCTTTTTACGTATATAAGTGCGTTTCCGAGCCGGTGTGAGATATTCAACCTTTTCAACAGCTCACAAACGCATAAAAACAGCATAAATATAACATGAGAACTCGTTTTTGACACACATTCACTGAGACAAAGACATAAAACAAATTAAATAACACTTTCCTTACCAGCAAACCCCCTTTTTTAGCTTAGTTTCCCCAAATAACAATATGACAAATGTACAATATAACATCATCTTAACATAAGGACCCGTTTTTGACACACATTCACTGAGACAAAAACATAAAACCAATTAAATAACATCCTTTCCTTACTAATAAATCCCCTTTTTACCTTAATTTCCCCTAATAACAATGACATGTGTAACAATTTTAGCATAAGGACCCGCTTTTGACACACATTCACTGAGACAAAAACATAGAACCAATTAAATAACATCCTTTCCTTACTCATAAATCCCCTTTTTACCTTAATTTCCCCGTAAAAATAAGATAAAAGTTCCCATATCTCCCCAAACATTCCTCCCTGCGTGACCCTCCCGAGGCACACCTGACCCCAGCCTCCCCACACCTGCACACACCTGCCATATATGTCCAAGAGGCTGCTATCATTCACCAGTCGCCATATTAACAAGAGAATAAGATTAGACCGGCGCCAGGGTAAGATGAGGACCCTTGCCCCTACAGCCGCAGATGGTGCACGGGGGGACCACCTGGCGCCCCCTCCCTCCCCACACCTCCCCGCCACCTGTCACCTGCTGGACACGCCAATTAAGGGCAGGTGTGACAAGAAGGAGTACAGGTGAGATGAGGATGGTTTGGTTATGGTTGCCACGCTGTCATGTGTAGTTTGGAGTTTTCTGGCATTTTCGTTTTCTTTTCATAATTTTTCACTGTTTCATTTTAATCTCGTGTCACTGCCAGAGTTCTTTCAATTGTTATTTTGGTAAGTCTTAGAAATAGCGGCTCCATATGGTGTGCGTTTAATTGTTGTGGTAGTAATTACGACATTTCCAGCACATAGGACGGGGTTTTGACAAGCGGACAGGCGTGTTTATGTTACAAAATTGACCTCTGATTTTGAACACTCCTTTAACCTCTGTTCTGGAGCGGTAAGTAGCGGGCCTTTTTTATACATTTTTTTGACAAGCGGACAGGCGTATTTATGTTACAAAATTGACCTCTGATTTTGAACACTCCTTTAACCTCTGTTCTGGAGCGGTAAGTAGCGGGCCTTTATTTATTTTTTTCATTACGCCCTTGAACTATCTCCGTAGCTGTAAAAAAAGGAAAAAAAAGGGGTGTATTTTTCTGCGCATGCTCTTCCCATTCTTCACCCCGGAGCTCGTAGTCTCATCGCCCATCGACTTGGAAGATATCGTGAGGCCAGCGTTGAAAAATACACACCTGTCCGCTTGTCAAAACCCCGTCGTACTTGCTGGAAATGTCGTAATTACAACCACACCGTGCCCTAAATGTGCGCCCGCTAGGAGCCGCTATTTCTAAGATTTACTGTTATTTTCTCATTTTAACTTTCACTGCCATTGTTTGCATGCCATATTGTCATTTTTCACTGCCATTTCTATATTTATTTTCTACCATACATCGCCATCATGGTAGCGATAGGTGTTATTTCAGCGGCGATGGGTTACTATTTTACCAGCGTCAAGATACTATCCACTAGGTTAAGGTAGGGACATGTTAGTTTATGAATATATGTAAACTAACTGAGGAGAAGGTAAACTGTGGTAACCTAGATATATCCAATGCAGGGTCAGGGGTCAATGCAACAGAGATGAGCACTGAGGCCGTGTGCAGCTATAATGTATGCCTCTAACTACTTATTTTACTTACTATGAATTGTGTTTTGTTTTTAATTGATGAGGTTTGGTTATTTTTGCATTTCTTGAACTCCTTGCTTCATGTTTTCTTTGTTTCTTCACTGACGTTTGATTATAATTGTGTTTTGTGCGTTCTCTCTTTCTTTTTATTTGTGTGTGTGTGTGTGTGTGTGTGTGTGTTTTGTCGCCATTATCTCCTATCCATTCATTAACCCAGTAGCAGCGACAGGCCAAATTTGTGGCTTTACCATGTAGCAGCGACGGGCCAAATTTGTGGCTTTACCATGTAGCAGCGACGGGCCAAATTTGTGGCTTTACCATGTAGCAGCGACGGGCCAAATTTGTGGCTTTACCATGTAGCAGCGACAGGCCAAATTTGTGGCTTTACCATGTAGCAGCGACAGGCCAAATTTGTGGCTTTACCATGTAGCAGCGACAGGCCAAATTTGTGGCTTTACCATGTAGCAGCGACAGGCCAAATTTGTGGCTTTACCATGTAGCAGCGACAGGCCAAATTTGTGGCTTTACCGTGTAGCAGCGACAGGCCAAATTTGTGGCTTTACCATGTAGCAGCGACAGGCCAAATTTGTGGCTTTACCGTGTAGCAGCGACAGGCCAAATTTGTGGCTTTACCATGTAGCAGCGACAGGCCAAATTTGTGGCTTTACCATGTAGCAGCGATGGGCCAAATTTGTGCCATGATATAAACCCCCCAAAATAGATGATACATAGACTGATCACAAATGCCTTGATATATTTGTGTAATGGTTTGTGTGAGTGATGATTTTTTCTCATTTTTCTCGCTTAGAGGGACCATTAAGAAACATGATCCCTGCTGCTACTGGGTTAATCTATCCATACCTCTGTCTTGTGTTTCAGGGTCATCAAGCTTGAGAATGGCCTGACAGCTCTCCTCGTGTCCGACATCAACAGAATCCAACACTCCCCTGAAGAGGATGAGGAGGACGAGGAGGAGGAGGAAGGTTGGATTCAGTCTTTCATCTTATTCATTTTAATTGTTAGTCATTGTGTTCTTAGTCAGTTATTTACTTAATTTTTTTTCTCATATATAATTGGATTCTCTTGTGCAACTTAATTTTCTTCTTATACAGTTATCTATTCTTGTTTTTTTTATATATGTAGTTATTTATCTGTTTTCTTGTTTGTTTATGTGTGTGTGTGTGTGTGTGTGTGTGTGTGTGTGTGTGTGTGTGTGTGTGTGTGTATAATTACCTAGTTAGTCTTGTGTTATCCTGTTTCCACATTTTAATCTTATATTTAACTTACTGTTGCTTGATTTTTTATTATCTTTTTAGGTGATTCAGGAGAGTCGGAAGAAGATGATGATGGCGAGGAGGGAGATTCCGAAGGGGAGACAGATGACAGTGAAGGGGAGGAGGAGGAGGAAGAACGGGGAGACTGCAGAAGGAAGCCAACGGACACCACTAAGTATCTGGTAACTATTCCCTCCTATTCATCTTTCTCTGTTATCATTGCCTCAAAACTCTCACTCCTGCGCCTCACCAGACCTTCCTCCCTTTCTGTATACAACATCAAGATTTTATTCAACTATACATCCTCTATCCTTCACCACCTCTATCCTTCACCGCCACAAACTAATCCTTCCTTTTAATCTTTCTTTGCTATCATCACCTCAAAACTCTCACTCCTGCGCCTCCCCAGACCTTTCTCCCTTTCTGTATACAGCATCAAGATCTTATTCAACTATACATCCCATTATCCTCACATCCTCTATCCTTCACTGCCACAAACTGTTCCTTCCTTTTAATCTTTTTTTGCTATCATCGCCTCAAAACTCTCACTCATTCCTGCGCCTCCCCAGACCTTTCTCCCTTTCTGTATACAACATCAAGATCTTATTCAACCATGCATCCCATTATCCTCACATCCCTATTCTCACATCCTCTATCCTCCACCCTCACCCTAGGCCTCATCAAACCTTTTCTCTTCCTATATACAACATCAAAATCTTATTCAACTATACATCCCATTATCCTCACATCCCTATTCTCATATCCTCTGTCCTCCACCCCCACCCTAGGCCTCATCAAACCTTTTCTCTTCCTATATACAACATCAAAATCTTATTCAACTATACATCCCATTATCCTCACATCCTCTGTCCTTCACCCTCACCCTTGGCCTCATCAAACCTTTTCTCTTCCTATATATACCACATCAAAATCTCATTCATCTACACACCACATTATCAATCCTCGCTCATCCCCCGTTCTTCCCCACCCCCCTCAGGCCGCAGCATCCCTGACGGTTGGCGTGGGCAGTTTCGAGGACCCTGAGGACATCCCGGGCCTGATGCACTTCCTCGAACACATGGTCTTCATGGGCTCGGAGAAGTACCCTAAGGAGAATGATTTTGATTTCTTCATTACGGTAAGGAGGAGGCATTGCGTTTCTTGTACAGTCGCCCCTCAAATAGTACGGTTTCCAATAGTTTGGTTAGGTTAGGTTAGGAGGCATTGCGTTTCTTATAGTCATCCCTCAAATAGTACGGTTTCCAATAACTTGGTTAGGTTAGGTTAGGTTAGGAGGCATTGCATTTCTTATAGTCATCCCTCAAATAGTACGGTTTCCAATAACTTGGTTAGGTTAGGTTAGGTTAGGTTAGGAGGCATTGCATTTCTTATAGTCATCCCTCAAATAGTACGGTTTCCAATAGTTTGGTTAGGTTAGGTTAGGTTAGGAGGCATTGCGTTTCTTATACAGTTGCCCCTCAAGTAGTACGGTTTCCAATTGTTTGGTTTCGGTTGTATGTGGATTTTCGTAGAAGTTTTTTTAGGATTTTTAAATTTCCTGCTTGTCGGGAAATTTTAAAATCCTAAAAAATCTTCTTAGAAAATCCACATAAAACCAAAACCGAACTATTGGAAACCGTACTATTTGAGGGATGAATGTATTAATTTTTATTTTCTCGTTATTTATTATCATTATTTTTTCAGTACGGAAGGGAGGCATTGTATTTCTTTCCCTGTTTTTCTCTCTTTTTCTCTTTCTTAATTCCATTCTTCCTTTCTTCGCATACTTTTTAATTCCTCCCTTCTGTCCCTTGTATCTCATGACCTTCCTTCTTTTTTTGTCTTTTTCCTTCCTTCCTTCCTTTTCCTTCTTTATTTTTTTATCCCCTTCTTTGTTTATATTTCTCCTTTTTCCATCTTTCCTTCCTTCCTTCCTTTTCCTTCTACTTTATTTTTTCTCTCTGTTTATATTTCTCCTTTTTCCATCTTTCCTTCCTTTTTTTCTCTCCTTCTTTGTGTATATTTCTCCTTTTTCCATCCTGCATTCCTTCCCTCCTAATCACCCTCCCTTTCCCGTCCCCCCCACAGAAACACGGCGGACACGACAACGCCCACACCGACATGGAACACACCACTTTCTACTTTGAGGTGCAGGAGCGGAACCTCACTGGCGGCCTGGATAGGTTCGCGCAGTTCTTCATCAACCCTCTCATGAAGCAGGAAGCCATGGCGAGGGAGAGGGAGGCAGTGCATAGCGGTGGGTCCTGTGTGTGTGTGGGAGGGGCGAAAATATTTATAGTATGTTCGAGTTAAGTGTGTGTGTGTTTAGTGTTGATTTTGCTCTGTTTTGTAAGGTCATGGCGAGGGGGAGAGAGGCAGTGCATAGCCGTGGGTCCTGTGCGTGTGTGGGAAGGGCAGAAATATTTATAGTATGTTCGAGTTAAGTGTGTGTATTTACCTAGTTGTATTTACCTAGTTCTAGTTTTACAGGGCCTGGGCTTATGCTCGTGTGGTGCCATCTCCGTGTCTGTATTTGTCCAACTTTTCCTTAAAGCTTTGCACACACTTCGCTGATACTACATCCTCACTTAGTCTGTTCCAAACCTCTATATTTCTTTGTGGGAAGCTATATTTCTTTATGTCTCTCAAGCATCTTCCTTTCCTTTCATTTCTGAGGTCATTCTTATCCCTCCCTCCCTTACCCCAGAGTTCCAAATGGCGTTACCCGAGGATGCGTACCGGGCCCAGCAGATCTTTGGGACCTTCGCCGCTGAGGGACACCCCATGGGGAAGTTCACATGGGGTAACGAAACCACTCTGAACACTGGGATCCCCGATGAGGCCCTACACACAAAGCTTCACGAACTACGGTTGAAATATTATTCTGGGCACTATATGACGCTCGCTGTGCAGGCGCGACTCTCCCTCGATGACCTGCAGGAACTGGTCTGCAATATCTTCTCTCAGGTGTGTGTGTGTGTGTGTTATAGTTATGTTCAGGTTGAGTGTGTGTTTCTATATTTTTCTGTTATAATTTTGTTCTAGTCTTCACATCCCTCATACCCTTTCTTTAACCCGGTAGCAGCAGGGATCATATTTCTTAATGGTCCCTCTAAGCAAGAAAAATGAGAAATCATCACTCACACAAACCATTTCATAATATATATCAAAGCATTTGTGATCAGTTTATGTATCATCTATTTTGGGGGGTTTATATCATGGCACAAATTTGTCCTGTCACTGCTACACGGTAAAGCCACAAATTTGGCCTGTTGCTGCTACACGGTAAAGCCACAAATTTGGCCCGTCACTGCTACACGGTAAAGCCACAAATTTGGCCCGCTACTTGCTGCTACAGTAAAGCCACAAATTTGTCCCATCATACACAGTAGCCACAAAAAATTTGGCCCCTGTGCTACACAGTAAAGCCACAAATTTGACCCATCGCTGCTACATGATAAAGCCACAAATTTGGCCCGTCGCTGCTACCGGGTTAACTCCTATGTCAACTTGCATCCAATAGCTAACACCCATTAACTTATACCCTTTAATTCCCACTTCCAGGTCCCCAACAACAAGCTCCCACGGCCAAGTTACACACAGTTGGATTATCCGTTCCCACCTGACAAATTTCACCGTCTGTGTCGCATCGTGCCCACCAAGGAGGAGCACAGTGTCGAGGTGAGCTGGGCCCTCCCGTCGCTCCTCGCACACTACCAGACCAAGCCCCTGCACTTCATCAGTCACCTGCTGGGACATGAGGGGCGTGGGTCTATCCTCTCATACCTCAAGAAGAAGGTGTGGGCAGCCGGTCTCTACTCCGGCAACGATGAGTCTGGGTTTGAGCATAACAGCACCTACGCTCTCCTTAGCATCAGTGTCGACCTCACCGACGAAGGCTTTGCAAATCTCGAGGAGGTGTTGTGTGTCATCTTCCAATACCTGGCCATGTTGCGGGAGGCCGGGCCCATAGAGAGAGTCTTCAAGGAGATACAGCAGATCGAAAGGCTCAAGTTCGAGTACGCAGAGGAGCTCTCGACGGTGGAGAACGTGGAGAATTTGTCAGAAGCGATGCAACTCTACCCCCCTGAACACTACCTCACCGGGGACTGCTTAAATGAACACTACGACCCCAAGATCATCAAGGAGTGCCTAGATGCATTGGTTCCCGAGACCTGCAACATCACCATCAACTCGAAGACCCAGGAAAGCCGTTGTGACCTCACCGAGAAGTGGTTCGGCACCAAGCACTGTCTGGAAGATGTCCCTAAGGAGTGGAAGGAGAGATGGGCCAGCCTCCCCCAAAACCCCGAGCTCTTCATCACAACGCCAAACCTCTTCATCCCCGATAACTTCGACCTCATAACCCCAGAGAAGGACGTCCCGGATTATCCCGAGCGCGTGGTGGAAGATGAGCGCGGGACGGTTTGGTTCCGGCACGATGTTAAGTTCCAGCTGCCGAGGACCTACTGTTACGTGTACCTGCTCAATGATGTCACGCTGAGGTCCCCGAGAATGGCGGCGCTGCAAGACCTGTTCCTGCGGTTGTTTGAGCAGCAGGTGATGGAGGATGTGTACCCGGCAGCCATGGCCCAGTACGCCTACTCTCTCAGCAGTGGGGACCAAGGGATGCTGCTCAAACTTAACGGGTTCAACCAAAAGCTGCCTCAAGTCCTGGACCTCCTTCTGCACCACCTGGAGACCTTCGGCGAGAACCTTGACGAGATGACCTTCCAGGAGATGCGGCAGCAGCAGATGAAGCAATACTACTGCAGCATCCTCAAGCCTGACAGGGTGCGAAATGACCTGCGGCTGTCCGTCCTGCAGGAGGTTCACTGGACGTCACAGCAGAAGCTTCAGGAGATCAGGACGGCTACCACCAAGGACCTTCTGGAGGAGTACGTCCCTCATATTCTCGCCCCTAGTAGCGTGCAGGTTCTGGTGCAGGGCAACACCACCCCTAAGGAGGCCGAGGAGCTGTACCAGAGGGTGAAGAAGAGGCTACGTGACCCGCCCAGCCAGCCACTCACCGAGCTCTGCACCAACGAGCTGGCCGGTGGTGCCTGGACGCTGAGGGCCAGGGCCGCCAACCCCTCCAACACCAACAGCTCAGTCATCAACTATTACCAACACAAACAGGGATCGCTGAAGCTGGAGGTCCTGCACGAGTTCATTGATGTGAGTTTGTGAAGGGCTGAAGCCTTACCAAGTGTCTGTACCTATATCCCAGTGGAGGCAAAGATAGACAAGGTTGGAGAAGGTCAAATTAGGTGAGGGAAAGAAAGGAAGGTTAGGTAAGGTATATTCAAGACAAGGGAAAGAAAGGTCAGATTAGGTTAAGGCAGGATATCATAAATCTACCCATGGAAATGCCTATAACTCTCTCCTCTTTTCTTTAATCATTCTTTTTTTGTGTGTGTGTTAAAATCCAAATGGGTAAAGTGTGCGTTAGTCTTGGTTTTAATGGTAAGTCTCTCTGTCTCTCTACCCTTAGATGGTGATGGAGGGCCCAGTGTTCGACCAGCTGCGTACGAGGGAACAGCTGGGCTACCATGTCCACTGTACCAACCACAACACTTACGGCATCTTGGGCATCTCGGTCACTGTCAATACGCAAGCTAACAAGTTCAGGTGGGGTTCCTCTGGTGTCTGTTCTTCCTATGTATTCCTATGTATTCCTCCTTCTTGTTTTCTCTCCATTCCTTAGGTACATTAGTCTCCTCTTTCTCCTCTTCCCCTCCTCCTCCTCCTTGCTTTCTCTCCCTTCCTTAGGTAAATTAGTCTCCTCCCTCTCTCTCTCCCTTCTCTCTCCCTGCCTTCCCATAAGAGAGAGAAGAAGAATGTTACGAGTCTCCGGTAATCCTCATCTCCTATCCCCAGTGTCTCCCATGTGGACCAGAGGATCGAGGCCTTCCTGGAGGAGTTTCTGAGGACTGTGAAGAACATGGGGGAGGCTGAGGTGGTGGAGCTCAAGGAGACACTCACCAGCATGAAGCAGACCATTGACTTGACGCTTAAAGAGGAGGTCGACCGGAACTGGAGTGAGATCATCCATGGGGAATATGTGTTTGATCGCCTTAAGCAGCAGGTCGACTTGATTCAGGAAATAACGAAGGAGGGTGTCATCGAGTGCCTCAAGGAGCTGGTGGGTGCCAAAGGGCCGGGCTACAGGAAGCTGAGTGTGCAGGTGGTGGGCGCCAGCAACCCTGAAGCCGGCTCTCCACCCTCCCTTGATACCCTCTTAGGTGGGTCATTATTATCATTATCTTCCTCCTCCTCCTCCTTCCTCTCTCTGTGTGTGGGTGTGGGTGGGTGGGGGGCGTATTCTGTATCAGTATATGTGTGTATGTGTACTTAACTTTTATTTTTGAGGGTAAAGAAAGCAGTTCAAGGGCTCAAAAAACCCCCACTAGGCACGACTTCCACACACACACACACGAAGAAGCAAGTAATTAAAAGGGAAACTGACTCTCTCTTTCTAGCCCCACATTCTATTTTCCTTACAGGGGCAGTGCATAGCAGACTTTATCAGAGAAAGAGAGAGAGAGAGAGTTATTTCATGTTACGCTGCTGAACTTCTGGTGTAAAAGGAAAATATATTAATGTCTGAAGCAGCAGATTACATTAGATTATTATAGGTTAAGGTTTGGGGAGACCCTTTAACAGTCTTTTCGTTTCTCCTCGGACAGGGCAAGGCAGCGTTCCAGAGCTCCTGGTGCCTGAGGAAGGGGAGGAGACGGGGGTGCCCAAGGATCACTTCATCACGGACATCAAAGCCTTCAAGGATAAACTCAAGCTTTACCCGCCAACCAAGATCGTCTAGCACCTCACACACATATACGCACACACACACTTACATACACACACACACACTCTCTCGTTCCTCACTTTCTCACCCTCTTTCTCTCTCTCTCTCGCTCGCTCGCCCCTTCTGTTCCCCTCCCTTTCTCTCTTTCATACGTAAATAGTACGTGTTTGTTAATTTCTACTCTCGGAAAATACCGCTCGGAGAAACTATTAATAATCAGACATTGTGAGATTGATAAGTATACAGTACCCTCTCAAGTTTCGCGCTTGATTCATTCCGAAGGTACAGCGTTAAAAGCCTCGGTCACACATTCACATCTATCTATCTATATCTCTCTAAATATCTATGTCTAAATTCTCCTCCTGTTTCGTTAAATATGAATTTTTTGTATCCCTTAGAATAGCTTTTATACTTGTCTTATTTATAATTTCAATGTTCTCCTGTTACGTGAAATAAGAACTTTTTTAACCCGTGTCGAGAATTTTCACACCTGCTTTTGTTTTGCTCTGATATCTCTTGTAAATGTATTCTATTTCTTCTAAGTTAAAGGTGCTTGTAAGAACTCTAACTTAAGATCTCTGTAAAAACCTCATTCACACTTGGTTCATCAATATTTATCATCTCTCTTTCCTTTTCAAACTCTTAATACCACTGCTGTGAATTTCTTGAGTACATTCACAGCTATATCTTGCCTATTTTTCTCATTTCCCAATTCAGTTTTTCCAACCAGGATGTCTATAATAACTTCAGGGTCCTACGTTCACCCCTGCTTCATATATATTTATCAGCTCTTTTCCTTTCAAACTCTTAATACCACTGCTGTGAATTTCTTGAGTACATTCACAGCTATCTATATCTTGCCTATTTTTCTCATTTCCCAATTCAGCTTTTCCAACCAAGATGTCTATAATAACTTCAGGGTCCTATGTTCACCCCTGCTTCATATATATTTATCAGCTCTTTTCCTTTCAAACTCTTAATACCACTGCTGTGAATTTCTTGAGTACATTCACAGCTATATCTTGCCTATTTTTCTCATTTCCCAATTCAGTTTTTCCAACCAAGATGTCTATAATAACTTCAGGGTCCTACGTTCACCCCTGCTTCATATATATTTATCAGCTCTTTTCCTTTCAAACTCAAATAACTTCCAAAATAAAGATGGTTGTGAGAGCCTTCAAGTACCGTACATGAACTCGTCTGACTTATTCTCATTGTGTCATAGCTTTGCTCAAATCATGAGTTTGTTATCCGGAAAAGGTTGTCGTTTTATGGTTGTTATACTGTACTGATGGGTGGCTGGGAACACACCAATGACACTCTCTATAGGACGGAATCATCTCATTTTTTGCTTACTGAATGAACTGTGAAGATATGCAAGTGTTCAAGGGTACCATTTATCCAAGAGAGGCTGTTGTTTTATAGTGGTGCTGTATTGTACTGATGGGTGGCTGGGAACACACCAATGACACTCTCTATAGGACGGAATCATCTCATTTTTTGTTTACTGAATGAACTGTGAAGATATGCAAGTGTTCAAGGGTACCATTTATCCAAGAGAGGCTGTTGTTTTATAGTGGTGCTTTACTGTACTGATGGGTGGCTGGGAACACACCAATGACACACTCTATAGGACGGAATCATCTCATTTTTTGTTTACTAAATGAACTGTGAAGATATGCAAGTGTTCAGGGGTACCATTTATCCAAGAGAGGCTGTTGTTTTATAGTGGTGCTGTATTGTACTGATGGGTGGCTGGGAACACACTTATGACACTCTCTATATGTCACCATTGTTTACTCATTCCTCTTTTGCTTACTGAATGAACCATGTATGTAAGTGTTCAGGGGTACCTTTTATCTGAGAGAGGCTGTTGTTTTATAGTGGTGCTTTACTGTACTGATGGGTGGCTGGGAACACACCAATGACACTCTATACGTCACCATTGTTTACTCATTCCTCTTTTGCTTACTGAATGAACCATGTATGTAAGTGTTCAGGGGTACCTTTTATCTGAGAGAGGCTGTTGTTTTATAGTGGTGCTGTATTGTACTGATGGGTGACTGGGAACACACCAATGACACTCTATATGTCACCATTGTTTACTCATTCCTCTTTTGCTTACTGAATGAACCATGTATGTAAGTGTTCAGGGGTACCTTTTATCTGAGAGAGGCTGTTGTTTTATAGTGGTGCTGTATTGTACTGATGGGTGGCTGGGAACACACTTATGACACTGTACGTCACCATTGTTTACTCATTCCTCTTTTGCTTACTGAATGAACCATGTATGTAAGTGTTTAGGGATACCTGTTATCTGAGAGAGGCTGTTGTTTTATAGTGGTGCTGTATTGTTCTGATGGGTGGCTGGGAACACACTTATGACACTCTATACGTCACCATTGTTTACTCATTCCTCTATTGCTTACTGAATGAACCATGTATGTAAGTGTGATTCTGGCTGTCTTTGCTCATCTTTCCATGCCTTACCACCCAACCCCAAGCACCAGGGACACAGTGAAGAGATATTAGAGGTTATTAAAGTGAGGCTCAGACATTCATCCTCCGAGCAAGGCTTACTCAAAAACGGTGATTCTGGCTGTCTTTGCTCACCTTTCCAAGCCTTACCACCCAACCCCAAGCACCAGGGACACAGTGAAGAGATATTAGAGGTTATTGAAGTGAGGCTCAGACATTCATCCTCCGAGCAAGGCTTACTCAAAAACAGTGATTCTGGCTGTCTTTGCTCATCTTTCCATGCCTTGCCACCCGACCCCAAGCACCAGGAACATTGTGAAGAGATATTAGAAGTTATTGAAGTAAGGCAGAGATCTTCGTCCTCCGAGCAAGGCTTACTCAAAAACAGTGATTCTGGCTGTCTTTGCTCATCTTTCCATGCCTTGCCACCCGACCCCAAGCACCAGGAACATTGTGAAGAGATATTAGAAGTTATTGAAGTAAGGCAGAGATCTTTGTCCTCCAAGCAAGGCATACATGAAAACAGTGATTCTGGCTGTCTTTGCTCATCTTTCCATGCCTTGCCACCCGACCCCAAGCACCAGGAACATTGTGAAGAGATATTAGAAGTTATTGAAGTAAGGCAGAGATCTTTGTCCTCCAAACAAGGCATACATGAAAACAGTGATTCTGGCTGTCTTTGCTCACCTTCCCAAGCCTTACCACCTGACCCCAAGCACCAGGAACATTGTGAAAAAATATTAGAGGCTATTGGAGTGAGGCTGAGACATTCATCCTCTGAGCAAGGCATACATGAAAACAGTGATTCTGGCTGTCTTTGCTCATCTTCCCAAGCCTTACCACCTGACCCCAAGCACCAGGAACATTGTGAAGAGATATTAGAGGTTATTGAAGTGAGGCTCAGACATTCATCCTCCGAGCAAGGCTTACTCAAAAACAGTGATTCTGGCTGTCTTTGCTCACCTTCCCAAGCCTTGCCACCCGACCCCAAGCACCAGGGACACAGTGAAGAGATATTAGAGGTTATTGAAGTGAGGCTCAGACATTCATCCTCCGAGCAAGGCTTACTCAAAAACAGTGATTCTGGCTGTCTTTGCTCATCTTTCCATGCCTTACCACCCAACCCCAAGCACCAGGGACACAGTGAAGAGATATTAGAGGTTATTGAAGTGAGGCTCAGACATTCATCCTCCGAGCAAGGCTTACTCAAAAACAGTGATTCTGGCTGTCTTTGCTCATCTTTCCATGCCTTACCACCTGACCCCAAGCACCAGGGACACAGTGAAGAGATATTAGAGGTTATTGAAGTGAGGCTCAGACATTCATCCTCCGAGCAAGGCTTACCCAAAAACAGTGATTCTGGCTGTCTTTGCTCATCTTTCCATGCCTTACCACCCGACCCCAAGCACCAGGAACATTGTGAAGAGATATCAGAGGTTATTGAAGTAAGGCAGAGACTTTCATCCTCCGAGCAGGGCATACATGAAAACAGTGATTCTGGCTGTCTTTGCTCACCTTCCCAAGCCTTACCACCCGACCCCAAGCACCAGGAACATTGTGAAAAGATACTAGAGGCTATTGGAGTGAGGCTGAGACATTCATCCTCCGAGCAAGGCATACATGAAAACAGTGATTCTGGGTGTCTTTGCTCACCTTCCCAAGCCTTACCACCCGACTCCAAGCACCCAGGGATGTTGTGAAGATATTAGAGGCTATTGGGGTGAGGCTGGGACCTTCACCCTCATAGCAGACGCATCACCACTCGCCACTGACCAAAGTTAAGCATTGTAAACATTGACCAAAGCTAGGCACCATGATCTCTCGTTGCGTCATTCACTGTACAGCTTTTTTCATGTTTTGTTAGGCCGGTTGTGTGGAGGAATAAAACATGGAATCCAAAAGTACTTTACTACAAATCAGTTACGAAAATTGGACTTACTCTCATGCTATGTACATTGAGGTTAGAGTTGGACTGCGGATCAAAAATGTGCTTTCGATACAAACAGCCGTACGTATTTACATTGCACTTGTATGATGTTTCTGGGACCTGCCTATTGACTTCATGATCTTTGGTGGCATGGAGAAATCAGACTGGTGGAGGAGGCAACACAGGGACAAATCATATAACTTTGGACTTGATGAAGGTTACTGTATTTGATGATCCAACAGGTGAAGGAAACTAAACAGAGATCATTTAACTGACTAAAGGGAAGGCAGATCACAGCAAGGCACAAACCACTATGGGCCAATTTCAGTTCAACACAAGGGGTTAAAAACTCTTCAGACCGATCACAAAATACTATGATGTTGATTTAGAAGGTAAGAAATTTGAGGAAGCTATATACAGAAAACCTCTTAAATATCTGTGTGTCGCATTGAGAACATGATTAATATGAAGAGTATAGTTTGGCTTATGAAGAGAAGAGTTTGACTTAAATATTCTACTTTGGTATATGGAGTAGAGTATAGCACATGGAGGGCACAGCTTGGTTCATGGAGTTTAGTTTCGTTTCAATAGAGGCTAGTTTGGTATATAGAGAGTTTATGGTTTGGTTTATAAGAATAGTTTGTTTCGAGAGCTTACGATAACTCTTGTGTTGAACCGTGGCACTGGTTGTTTGAGGCAGATCGCTCGCTTCAACAACAACAACACACCACACTGGGCTAGACTCTCTCGGACAGCCACACCGCCGCCTTACACCCAGTCTTGATCACATTGCTGAGAACGGCATATGCGGGTGCCTGCTCTGCGTCGTGTGCCAGCCCCGTGTCGTGGTGGTCCATCTCGTCGTCTCGGAACTTCTGTATGACCTCGATAAGCTCCTTGTTTTCCTCCTCGCCGAGATCGATGAGCTCCCGCAGCTGTGAGTTGTAGTGGTCGGTGATGACGGACTCAACGGCCACTGTGCATGCCATGGCTGCCTCGCGTCCAAGCAGAGCCGTTCCTGGGTATAGAATAGAGTAATTAATAAGTAAAGTTAATAAAAGTACAGTAATTGCTGTTCCATCTTATCACCATGGTGGGAAAGTACGGTCCCTTAAAATATATATGAACCCAAAGAAAAACAAACTTCCCCTATCAATATTAAAACCAAACAAAAGACAAATTATCCTCAAAAGAAAGTTACATTATCATCAATTTCAAAATCCATTAACTACAGAAAATACATTAACTTCCCTTACAAGAAACTACACCCAAAGGAGAAAGCAAACTATCCTAGAGAAAAAAATTATATACATTCTCTTCCCATTCTCTTTCCCCTAAATTACGAGCACCTCCACCAGCCCTCACCCGCTCCCAGGACATAGCCGGCCACGTTCCAGATGGGGAGAAGAGCCGTGGGCCGCACTCTATACTTGGGCACCAGCTCCTCAAACTTCGCCTTATGCTCCTTCTCTTGGTCCCACATGTGCTGGATCACCGGACCAACGCTCGTCTTCCCTGTGGAGTGACGGAAGGCAACGTGAGGCATTCTAATCATGTATTGTTATTCATATTGTTAGTTTACTTATATGGTTTTTGAAGAGATGGAGTCTGCATGTTTTAACCCCTTGAATGTGGATTTCGTACAAGAAGACATCACCATGCTACAGGAATGGAGCAAAAAGTGGCTGGTACAATTCAATGAAGAAAAATGTAAAGTCCTGCACCTTCGGAGGGGATATCCAGCACACCAATACCACATGGGAAACACTCCACTATCCACCACAGAGGCAGAGAAAGACCTGGGACTATATGTTACCAGGCTACCAGTGAAGGCCAAATCCGTGGCAATCTCAGCAGTCGGGTTAAATATGTCTAAGGGGAGGAACCACTACCCAACAAGATTCACACCAGTTTAACACCCGAGGATCAACCACCAACCGCCTGTACCACTAACCTAACACAGCCATCTGCCCGGCATAGATCCGGTCCGCCCCGAGCTCCCCGGCATGGTCCACTCGGATGATCCTGTCTAACATTTCCTTCCTCCTGGCCGCCCGTGAGCTGTAGAGCCGCAGCCCGTGAACCATCGGAGGGCGGAACATCGCTGCCGCAAGTCTGGGGTGGGGGGAAGGTTACGAGATATTGAGTCGGCAAGTTTTAATGAATATCTGGTCCACCTCTGCTATGTACGTAGTCAACGAGATTCAACATTCAACAATACTTTAATAATATGTCTTAGAGGAGAATATTTACCAAACAAACTTCACACACCAATATAAGGTTAGACTGCGGGAATGGTTATAGGGTGTTAAGGAGAGGTGGGGTTGCCTATGCCATGACAAATAGACAGAAAGGTTTTGTAGATGTCATTTCTTGTACCCCAGAAAATAATTGGAAAAAAAAAAAATGACTGAATGGCCCATATATATTGATTTGCTTTCACTTTTAACATGGCAAATACATTAATTATATATCATTCCACTCCTCAACATGGCAAATAAACCAATTGTGTCTGTATTTATTAGAGATTTCATATAATGCCACAATTTGTAAGTCTGAGATGCGGTTAGGTTAGGTTAAGTTAGGCCATGATAAATAAAGAAAGGTTTTGTAGATGTCATTTCTTATACCCCAGAAAATAATTGGAAAAAAAAAAAGATTCAGTGACCCATATATATTGATTTTTTTCACTTTTAACATGGCAAACAGATTAAATTATATATCATTCCACTCCTCAACATGGCAAATAAGCCAAATTGTATCTGTATTTATTAGAGATTTCATATAATGCTACAATTTGTAAGTCTGAGATGCGGTTAGGTTAGGTTAAGTTAGGCCATGATAAATAAAGAAAGGTTTTGCAGATGTCATTTCTTATACCCCAGAAAATAATTGGAAAAAAATTGATTGAATGGCCCATATAGATTTTTTCACTTTTAACATGGCAAACAGATTAAATTATATATCATTCAACTTCTCAACATGGCAAACAGACCAAATTGCATCCATATTAATTAATGCTTTCATATAATGCCATAATTTGTAAGTCTGAGATGCGGTTACACAACTTTCAAGGCCATAACACACAAAACAGGACTTAAATATACAGAAACTCAGCCACCATTACAAAAACTAAGTGTCCCAGGGTTCGAATCTCCCAGTTTTTCATCTATGGGGCACTGAGGATTGTTTAAACTGGTATTATACTCGTCTTGACACCGTGCTAGACATGTTGAAGGGTTATTACACAACACCAAACTGGACTTAATATAATAATTCCTCCATTCCTTTTCCTCCTAAGCCACTATTACATTGATATTCCTTTCATTCTGTTCCTAATTAGTCTTGACACCATGTTAGACAAGTTGAAGGGTTATTACACAACACCAAACTTGACTTAATATAATAATTCCTCCATTCCTTTTCCTCCTAAGCCATTACATAGATATTTCTTCCATTCTTCACCTATAAAAAGAAATAATCACTTGTTTAATTCACGTCTTGACAAGTTGAAGGGTCAGTACACAACCCAAAATTGGACTTGATATAATAATTCCTCCATTCCTTTTCCTCCTAAGCCACCGTTACATAGATATTTCTTCCATTCTTCACCTATAAAAAGAAATAATCACTTGTTTAATTCACGTCTTGACAAGTTGAAGGGTCATTACACAACCCAAAAGTGGATTTGATATAATAATTCCTGCATTTCTTTTCCTCCTAAGCCACCATTCCATTGATATCCCTTTCATTCTGTACCTAATCACGTGTTTATATTCAGTATTTCCAGGAATATTTCACGTTTTTTTCCTGTTCTAGACAAGTCGTACACACTAACACGAGGGCAACCACAAGGACTAAAACACTAATAAAAGCCGTTGGCATCTCAGACTTATATGACATAACCTTATTTCGCATTAATAAAAGGCCTTACACTATATTTCAAGGGTGATTTTCAGGTTTTTAAGGGCGCTGAAGACGAAAATAAGGGTTAGAAAGGCTGGAAATGAGGCTAAATGGTTAAACTGAGACTAGATATGAGTTGACATTGGCACCTCAACTTATTTCACATTTATAAAAAGAACTTATACTATATTTCAAGGGTGATTTCTGGGTTTTGAAGGGCGCTGAAGACGAAAATAAGGGTTAGAAAGGCTGGAAATGAGGCCAAATGATTAAACTGAGACTCGATAGGCACCAACTTATTTCACATTATAAAAAGAACTTATACTATATTTCAAGGGTGATTTATGGGTTTTTAAGGGCGCTGAAGACGAAAATAAGGGTTAGAAAACCTGGAAATGAGGCCAAATGGTTAAACTGAGACTCGATACAAGAGTTGACATTGGCAGCAACTTATTTCACATTATAAAAAGAACCTATACTATATTTCAAGGGTGATTTATAGGTTTTTAAGGGCGCTGAAGACAAAAATAAGGGCTAGAATGACTGGAAATAAGGCCAAATGGTTAAACTGAGACTCGATATAAGAGTTGACATTGGCACCTCAACCATATATCGCATTTATAAGAGGCCTTACACTATATTTACAGGGTGATCTAAGGGTTTTAAGGCCGCTGAAGACGAAAATAAGGGTTAGAAAAGCTGAAAATAAGGCGAAATGGTTAAACTGAGACTCGATATAAATTAAGATTTGGTCACGTTGGCATCTCACCCATATATCACATTCACTTATTTCACATTTATAAAAGGTCTTACACTATATTTCCAGGGTGATCTAAGGGTTTTTATGGCCACTGAAGACGAAAATAAGGGTTAGAAAAGCTGAAAATAGGGCGAAATGACTGAAACTCGATATAAGATTTGGTCACGTTGGCATCTCACCCATATATCACATTCACTTATTTCACATTTATAAAAGGTCTTACACTATATTTCCAGGGTGATCTAAGGGTTATTATGGCCACTGAAGACGAAAATAAGGGTTGGAAAAGCTGAAAATAAGGCGAAATGACTGAGACTCGATATAAGATTTGGTCACGTTGGCATCTCACCCATATATCACATTTACTTATTTCACATTTATAAAAGGTCTTACACTATATTTCAAGAGTGATTTCTGGGTTTTTAAGGCCGCTGAAGACGAAAATAAGGGTTAGAAAAGCTGAAAATAAGGCGAAATGGTTAAACTGATACTCGATATAAGAGTAGAAACATTGGCACCTCGCGCTTAAATGACATCACCATATATTTCACACTTCTACAAGGCCTTACACTTTATTTTCTAGGTGATTTTAATTTTTTCAAGGGCACTGGGGACGAAATCAAGGGCTAAAAAGGCGGGAAATAAGGCCAAAGGATTAAAATGAGCCTCGATTGCATAGTAGAAACACTGGCACCTCACGCTTACATGACATCAACATATTTCACCCTTATATAAGGTTTTACACTTAATATCCAAGGTGATTTAAGGGTTTTTAAGGGCACTGGAGACCAAATCAAGGGCTAGAAAGGCTGGAAATGAGACCTAAGGGTTGAAATAAGGACTGGATGGAGGAGCAGCCCAATAGATGGCTCTGATGGTTCATGTGTTCAAATTTTCCACCTCCAGTGCTCTGTTCTTCCCTTCTCGCGGATATCACCTCGATTTTTAGCCATTCCCCAGGGAGACTCGGCCGCCTTACTCCCCCAGGTGAGACACGAGGCAGGTGACAGGGGGTGAGGCAGGCCACGGGGGAGGGATGTGAGCTGCAGGCCCCACAAATCCCACGTCTTTTGTCAGCCCCTTACAGGCCTTCTAGCACCCTGCGGTCCATTTTTAACACATTCCCATTTGGTCACACGTACGATTTTACCCCAGGGGAGGGATGCCACTGCGGATTGTGACCTGGGGGAGTGGAAAAGACCTGGAGACCCCTTGGAAACGGCTTATATCAAAGGTCCTAAGAGGTCTTCTGCACCCTGACGTCCATTTTTAAGCAATTCCCAGAGAGTCACACGTACGTTTTTACCCCAGGGGAGGGATGCCACTGCGGATTGTGACCTGGGGGACTGAAAAAGACCTGGAGACCCCTTGGAAACGCTCTTATCAAGGGTCCCCAAGAGGTCTTCTGCACTTGGGTCTTCTGCGCAGACTCAACATGGTAGATCTCGGGATACCCCCAGACTGAGGAGCCATGGATAAAATCGATATATTTCCCTCTCACACACCAACAATTCACCGTGGAAATTTCAGAGCCCCGTCCTGGACATCCCACCCTCAAGCTCCCTCTTCTGGTGCCCCTTCCACAGCCTCGTATAGAGCCTGCGAGGTGAGGGAAGCTCGGAAATAACAGGAGGAGGAGGAGCTGTAGCAGAAAGAGGCAGGGCAGACATATATGCGTACGCAGGCTTCACTCCAGGCAGACTCGGGAACCTCCAAAATCTGTCTCATTTGGGCCTGCTCAGTCCCGCCCATCTTGCGCCACATGCCAGGGAATTTAGAGCTCCCACCAAGAGCCTCCACGGGCCCTCCCAAGGCTCTATAGGGGTGCTAGAGCCTTGGAATTGAGCCTTGGTGGGATGCTGGGGACAGATAGGGAGAGAGATGCCTGGCCTGCCCTTGTGTTAGTGTCTGAGGTCATTCTAGGTTTATTTTGACCCTTTAGAGCTCTATTTAATGTTCTAGAGGTATATTCAAGGGTGCTAGAGCCTTGGAATTGAGCCTTGGTGGGATGCTGGGGACAGATAGGGAGAGAGATGCCTGGCCTGCCCTTGTGTTAGTGTCTGAGGTCATTCTAGGTTTATTTTGACCCTTTAGTACTGTATTTAAGGCTTTACAGCTCTTATTAAGGCTCTAGAAGGGTGCTAGAGCCTTGGAATTGAGCCTTGGTGGGATGTTGGGGGCAGATAGGGAGAGAGATGCTTGGCCTGCCCTTGTGTTAGTGTCTGAGGTCATTCTAGCCTTATTTTGACCCTTTAGAGCTTTATTTAATGTTCTAGAGGTCTATTGAAGGGTGCTAGAGCCTTGGAATAGAGCCTTCGTGGGATGCTGGGGGCAGATAGGGAGAGAGATGCCTGGCCTGCCCTTGTGTTAGTGTCTGAGGTCATTCTAGGTTTATTTTGACCCTTTAGAGCTTTATTTAATGTTCTAGAGGTCTATTCTGGGTTATTCAAGGGTGCTAGAGCCTTGGAATAGAACCTTGGTGGGATGCTGGGGACAGATAGGGAGAGAGATGCCTGGCCTGCCCTTGTGTTAGTGTCTGAGGTCATTCTAGCCTTATTTTGACCCTTTAGTACTTTATGTAAGGCTTTAAAGCTCTCATTAAGGCTCTAGAAGGGTGCTAGAGCCTTGGAATTGAGCCTTGGTGGGATGTTGGGGGCAGATAGGGAGAGAGATGCTTGGCCTGCCCTTGTGTTAGTGTCTGAGGACATTCTAGCCTTATTTTGACCCTTTAGAGCTTTATTTAATGTTCTAGAGGTCTATTGAAGGGTGCTAGAGCCTTGGAATTGAGCCTTGCTTACCTATGAAATGCTTACCTATGAAATGGTAGTGGGGAAATAAGAAGAGAACTTCTTGTAGTGATCCCCACCTCTATGTCAAGTCAGCCAGTGTTAGGGTTCGTTTATGTGTCTGTCATATCGTGCTTTAAAAGTGGCTATCGTGGGGGCTGTTACTACGCTCTCAGGGAGGGCGTTCCAGTGGTCGATGGTTCTAATCGCAAACCAATTTCCCTTGGTGGTGGTTGTCCAGTGGTCGGGTCTCACTAATTTAAGGCTGTGTCCCCTGAGGTTATTGGTGTTAAGGTGGAAGAATTTGGTGTAGGGGACATCTTCAAAGCCGTGCAGGAGCTTATAGGTCTCTATCATGTCCCCCCGCGTTCTTCTGTCCTTGAGTGTCTGGATACCGAGTTGGCTGCACCTTTCTTCATATGGAAGGTGGGACAGTTCCGGGACCAGCTTTGTCGCCCTCCTCTGCACCTTTTCTAGGGTCTGAATGTCTCCTATCTGGTGTGGGGACCACACTTGGGCGCCGTAATCAAGGATCGGGCGGACCAGGGCTAGGTAGAGTGGGAGGAGGATCTTTCTGCTGAGAACCACAATGTTCCTGTTGATGACGCCAAGGCGGCTGTTTGCTTTGGCCGCTATAGTGGCTATGTGAGTGGCTGGTTTGAGGTCGTTGGAAATTGTGACTCCGAGATCTTTTCTTTGGATGACTTTTGAAGGGTCTTGTTGCCGAGCTGGTAGTGTTGTTGAGGATTGAGTCTAACGTGCATTGTTTTGCATTTCTCGAGTTAAAGTTAACAGCCACTTTGCGCTCAATCATCCAGCCGTGCCATGTCCCTCTGCAGAATTGCAAGGTCCTCAGGTGTCTGGATGGTGCGGTATATCTTGGCGTCATCAGCAAAGAGGCTCACGCTGGATTCCAGATGACTGGTCAGGTCATTGATGTACACGATGAACAGCACTGGGCCCAGAACTGTCCCTTGGGGAACGCCGCTGTGCACAGGAAGCCATTCAGAGTGGAAGGTCCTGATAGTGACCCTGTGGTACCGTCCTGACAGGAAGCTCTTGATCCATTTCAGGAGAAGCCCATCGACACCCATTGCCTTAAGTTTAGTGCCAAGTCTCTCATGGGGAACTCTGTCAAATGCCTTCTCGCAGTCCAGGTAGTTGACATCGACACAGTCTCCTCTGTCCACAGCATTGACGAGGTCGTCGACGTAGCAGAGGAGGTTGGTGAGGCAGCTTCTATTTTTCCGGAAGCCGTGTTGGCTGTCCGTTATAAGGTCGTGAGTGGCCAAATAGTGTACTAAACCCTCACGGATCACCCCTTCTAAGACCTTGGACACAACACTTGTAAGGGATGCTGGGGACAGATAGGGAGTGAGATGCCTGGCCTGCCCTTGTGTTAGTGTCTGAGGTTATTCTAGCCTTATTTTGACCCTTTAGAGCTTTATTTAAGGCTTCAAAGGCTTTACAAGAGTGCTAGAGCCTTGGTGGGATGCTGGGGGCAGATAGGGAGAGAGATGTCTGGCCTGCCCATGTGTTAGTGTCTGAGGCCATTCTAGCCTTATTTTGACCCTTTAGAGCTTTATTTATGGCTCCTAAGGCTCTACAAGGGTGATAGAGCCTTGGGATAGAGCCTTGGTGGGATGCTAGGCTCACTCTGACCCTCTAGAGCTATTAATAATGCCTCTAATAGAGATGAAGGAAAGTTGAGCCCAGACACAGCCGTAAAGTACATATTAGCCTGGCGATAGTTTATATATTTGTTGGCTGTTAGACGTTATAATCATTTTTAGTGGTGGTAGTAGTAGTAGTAATAATATCAAGGTACTTCCACAACATTTTATTACTATTTGCGCACTTGTTTTGACCTATAGAAGCAATGGAGATGAGGGGAAGTTGACCCGAGACACAGCCGTAAAGTACACATTAGCCCAGTGGTAGTTTATATTTTGTTGGGTGTTGTTAGTAGTAATAGTAATAGTATCTTAGGTATTTGCACAGCATTTCATTACTATTTCCACACTCGTATTGACCTATAGAAGCAGTGGAGATGGAGGGAAGTTGACCCGAGACACACCCGTAATGTACATATTAGCTGAATCAGAAAATTCATATATGCTTCGTTACTAATGGGACTTTCTATACAACAGAGTGAGGTCATTCTTTGTTGATTTATACCATAGGGTGCTGGCTATCATGTGTTTGAAGATACCCTAAACTTAACCTAACATAACCTACCCAGAACAAAACAAACACTATAAGTCTTGACTCAGAAAATTCATATATACTTTCTTACTTATGAGACTTTCTATACAACAAAGTGAGGTCATTCTTCGATGATTTATACCATAGGGTGCTGGCTATCATGTGTTTGAAGATACCCTAAACTTAATCCGGTACCAGCGACGGGTCAAATTTTTATCTTACTGCGTACCAGCGGCAGGACAAATTTGTGGCTTCCTGTGTACCAGCGACAGGTCATATTTTTGCCTTGACATAAACCCCCCAAAATAGAGGATGCACCAACTGATCATAAATGTGTTGATGTATATTATATAATGATTTGCGGGAGTGATGAATTTTTCTCATTAATTCGCTTGGAGGAGTCTTTAAGAAACATGGTCCCCGCAGCCACTGGGTAACCTGACATAACCTAACAAAACCCAATACGTAATGATGGAGATGGTTGAGTTAGAATTACTGAATGCCTGGTGTTAGGTTAGGTTAGGTAATGATGGGTTACGGAATGCCCAGTGTTTGGTTAGGTTAGGTAATGATGGGTTACGGAATGCCCAACGTTAGGTTAGGCTAGGTAATGATGGGTTATGGAATGCCCAGTGTTAGGTTAGGTAATGCTGGGTTACGGAATGCCCAGTGTTAGGTTAGGTTATGATGGGTTACAAAATGCCCAGTGTTAGGTTAGGTTATGCTGGGTTACGGAATGCCCAGTGTTAGGTTAGGTAATGATGGGTTACAGAATGCCCAGTGTTAGGTTAGGTTATGCTGGGTTACGGAATGCCCAGTGTTAGGTTAGGTAATGATGGGTTACGGAATGCCCAGTGTTAGGTTAGGTAATGATGGGTTACGGAATGCCCAGTGTTAGGTTAGGTTATGATGGGTTACGGAATGCCCAATATTAGGTTAGGTTAAGTAATGATGGGTTATGGTATGCCCAGTGTTTGGTTAGGTTATGATGGGTTACAGAATGCCCAGTATTAGGTTAGGTTAAGTAATGATGGGTTACGGAATGCCCAGTGTTTGGTTAGGTTATGATGGGTTACAGAATGCCCAGTATTAGGTTAGGTAATGCTGGGTTACGGAATGCCCAGTGTTAGGTTAGGTAATGCTGGGTTACAGAATGCCCAGTGTTAGGTTAGGTAATGATAGGTTACAGAATGCCCACTGTTAGGTTAGTTTAGGTAATGATGGGTTATGGAATGCCCAATGTTAGGTTAGGTTATGATGGATTATGGAATGCCCAGTGTTAGGTTAGGTTAGGTACTGATGGGTGTAATTCTGGGCTTTTTCATTCTCTGACAAGCTGAATTCACATTAGTTAACTTTAGCTTCCCCCATATATTCATCATTCTCATTCTATCTTTCTCTATCCCATCTCTATTCAGCCATATTATAAAAAGAAAAATGGGTGTAATTCTGGACTATTTCATCAATGACAAGTTGAGTGTTAGGTTAGGTTAGGTACTGATGGGTGTAATTCTGGATTATTTCATCTCTGGCTTCTTATATCTCATCTCTATTCTGCCATTTTATAAAAAAAATGGGTGTAATTCTGGACTATTTCATCTCTGACAGGTTGAATTCCGATAAGCTAATTGTTACTGGTTATAACATTCATCAATCTCCAGCCTTTAACATTTCAAGCTATCTCAATCCAGCATGTTAGTTTAAATAGTGAAGTTATTTTTCATCGATATTAGTGGCTTTTAAATCCCACTGTGGCTTCCCATTTAAAATCCTCCCACCCCTTTTAAGTGCCCCAGCTCACCCCCCTGCAGATCAATAGTTAAAGGGCTGACTGAAGCATTTTTCCTATTGATTTTTGGCATTTAAGTTCTCGGTTGCCTTTCGATTTTAAAGTTCCGAGGCAGCCGAGTTTAATGTCTCTTTTTGGTAGTTGTGTGAGCCCGGTCTAGTGGTGTGAATAAGTAATGGAAGGGAGGAGAGGGAGAGGGAAGGGAGGGAGAGGAAAGGGGAGGGGAGGGAAGGGAAAGATAGGAATGGGGAGGGAAGGGAAGGAGAGGATAGGGGAGAGAAGGGGAGGGAAGGGAAGGAGAGGAAAGGGAAGGAAAGGAAGGGAAAGAGAGGAAAGGAAGGAGAGGAAAGGGGAGGGAAGGGAAGGGAAAGAGAGGAAAGGGAAGGAGAGGATAGAGGAGGGAAGGAAAGGAGAAGGAAGGAAGGGAAGAGAGGAAGGAGGGAAGGAAGGAGGAAGGAGGGAAGGGAAGGGAAAGAGAGGAAAGGGAAGGAGAGGATAGGGGAGAGAAGGGAAGGGAAGGAGAGGAAAGGAAAGGGAAAAGGATTAGAAGGAGGGGAAGGAGATGAAAGGGGAGGGGAGGGAAGGGGATGGAGAGTAGGGGAGGGGGGAGAAAGGGAGGAAAGGGAAGGAAAGGGAGAAGAGAGTAAGGGAAGGGATTCATGGAGAGAGAGAGAGAGAGAGAGAGAGACAGAAGGTTATTGATTAGTTTCATTGATTTTCTAAAGAACAAACCTAACTAGAGAAAGTAACACACACACACACACACACACACACACATCAGCTCCCTCCCAAACACACATATATTAGCATTTATTACTGCAGTTCACATTTAGCCTAAGCTGTGTTCAGAAGGGTACATTTACATTTATCATCATCGTGTGTGTCTGCAGAAATCAATACGTTAATCAATATTGGTGTGAGCTGTCTCATTATCTGGTATTTTTTCACTTTTTCCTCCTTTGATGAGATAAAACAATGCCCTCATTCCTTATAACACAACAGCTTCCCTCTTTTGTCTGCAGAAATCAATATGTTAATCAATATCGTTGCAAGCTTTCCTATTATTCGGTATTTTATTTATTTTTTCCTCCTTTGATGAGATAAAACAATGCCCTCATTCCTTATAACACAACAGCCTTCCACTTTCTCTGCATAAATCAATATGTGAATCAATATCGTTGCAAGCTTTCCTATTATTCGGTATTTTATTTATTTTTTCCTCCTTTGATGAGATAAAACTATGCCCTCATTCCTTATAACACAACAGCTTCCCTCTTTTGTCTGCATAAATCAATATGTTAATCAATATCGTTGCAAGCTTTCCTATTATCCGGCATTTCATTTATATTTTCCTCCATTGACGAGATGAAATTACGCTCTCCCTCATCCCTAACAATAGCAATAGTAGTAGTAGTAGTAGTGGTTGTTATTACTGATGTGCTTATGAGGTTGTTTATATCTTGTTTTGTTAGGTTAGATTAATAGCTAAAGATTTGGGTGTTTATTGATTTCCGAGGTCACAATCCTTACGATGAGATGCCTCCCCTGCTTGTGTTTCATTTGGCAAGCTCTCTCAGTATTGGCTGGGTTAGTGTTGCAGTCTTGTATTGAAAGCTTGTGTTATTCGATGTTTCGGTTATAGTCACTTATGGTTATGGCTATTGAGTCACTTATTAGAGGTTAGGGCTGTAAAGTAATTCAATGAAGGTTTACATATACGAGTTTCAGGTCACAGTCACTCATTGGTTGTTAAGGCTATCGAGTCATTTAACCCGTCCGCCGCGATTGGCACGGATTTTGCCTTCACTGGTAGCCTGGTAACATATAGTCTCAGGTCTTTCTCTGCCTCTGTGGTGGATAGTGGAGTGTTTCCCATGTGGTATTGGTATGCTGGATATCCCTTCACTGGTAGCCTGGTAACATATAGTCTCAGGTCTTTCTCTGCCTCTGTGGTGGATAGTGGAGTGTTTCCCTTGTGGTATTGGTATGCTGGATATCCCTTCACTGGTAGCCTGGTAACATATAGTCTCAGGTCTTTCTCTGCCTCTGTGGTGCATAGTGGAGTGTTTCCCCAGGAGGCATAGGGCAGACCCAGGACCATCAGTCAATCTCCTCTGAGGCCTTGGTAAATGGCAATAGTATAGGGAGCATGGTACGTTCTTTAATACGAACTCTTAATAATTGTTTTGGTTACCCCTCCAGGCATCCAAGGAGGCATAGGGTAAGACTGGAATCATCAGTTAATCTCCTCTGAGGCCTTGGTAAATAGCAATACATAGGGAGCATGGTACGTTCTTTAATACGAACTCTTAATAATTGTTTTGGTTACCCCTCCAGGCATCCAAGGAGGCGTAGGGTAAGGCTGGAACCATCAGTTAATCTCCTCTGAGGCCTTGGTAAATAGCACTATAGGGAGCATGGTACGTTCTATAATACGAACTCTTAATATTTGTTTTGGTTACCCCTCCAGGCATCCAAGGAGGCGTAGGGTAAGACTGGAATCATCAGTTAATCTCCTCTGAGGCCCTGGTAAATAGCAATACATAGGGAGCATGGTACGTTCTATAATACGAACTCTTAATAATTGTTTTGGTTACCCCTTCAGGCATCCGAGGAGGCGTAGGGTAGGGCCGGGACCTTCAGTCGTCATCCTCATCCTCGACACCAAGAAGGGGCCTGGGAATGTCTGGCCCTGACTCAGGCTCCTCCTATGTGAGTATTCCGTCCTCCATGAACTACGTGAGTATTGAGTCGCCCTCGGAACAGCTACACCTGACCTACAAAACTTTGAGTGTGCCAACACTTTTTACGCTACCAAAACATATTCACAAGATAGGTAACACTCTTAGATTTATTCCTACACTTAAAAACTTTTATTCCTACACCCAAAAAACTTCCTCTCAGGCCACAGAACAGTGTACCAACACCTATAAATCATATTCACAAGATATACTAGATAGAAGAAGATGACTAGATGATAGAAGACTCTTATTTTTATTTCTGCGCTCAAAAACTCCCTCACGAGATAGGTTTTACTCTTAGATATATTCCTACATTCAAAAACTTTTATTCCTACGCTCAAAACCTTCCTCTCAAGCCACGTAATAGCCACACTTGACCTACAAAATTTTTCGAGTGTACCATGACATACCTCCATGACATACTCACAAGATAGATTTATTCATACACTCTCAAACACTCACTCAGTATAGTTTTAGCAGCGCATTTTCCTTTTCAAACTAACTATCTCTTTACATGTTGATACTCCTCTAACACACGCTAAAGTACTGTTTGGATAGTCCTTCGTCTTCACTTCCTTTCATACCTGTGAGAAATTGTACCATATGGGATTTACTTTGTCATCCCTGCCTGTATTTCCCCTTGACACGCTCTACGCCTTGCAGCAGCTGGCGCGTGTGTGTTTGTGTGTGTGTTTCGGTGTGTGTGTGCCTGGCCCTGATGTGTTGCGTTTGTGTTTCAGCTGGTAATGAACAGTGTTGATGCGTCATCTTTACGAGGATGGCGCGTTGCACTTGCAGGAGGGCAGCAGGTGAGAGACGAGCTTTTTTTGTTTGGTTTGTCTATTTCTGCGCCCGTGAGCTTCATTCTTCCCACCTGTGACAGATTTTAACTTTCCCTTCATGTCATTCTTTCCACTTGTAACAGATTTTAACTCCATTTATGTAATTCTTTCCACTTGTAACAGATTTTAACTTTCCCTTTTTGTTGTTCTTCCCACTTGTAACAGATTTTAACTTTCCCTTTATGTCATTCTTCCCACTTGTAAAACTTTCCCTTCATGTCATTCTTCCCACTTGTAACAGATTTTAACTTTACCTTTTTGTCATTCTTTCCACTTGTAGCAGATTTTAACTTCCCCTTTATGTTAGTTTTATCCTTTTTTTTATTATTATTATTTCTGCGCCCTTCAGTTTCATTCTTCCCACTTGTAACAGATTTTAACTTTTCCTTTATGTCATTCTGTCCACTTGTAACAGATTTTAACTTTTCCTTTATGTCAGTTTTATCCTCTTTTTTTTTATCAGTGGCATTTTACCCCAAACTGAAGCATTACTAACTTGTCCCCATTGAACGCATACCTGAATCAAATATAAATCTCTCACTGTGTCAAACCCTCAGAGAAAACAGTTGCATTTTACCCCAAACTGAAGCATTACTAACTTGTCCCCATTGAACACGTACCTGAATCAAATATAAATCTCTCACTGTGTCAAACCCTTAGAGAAAACAGTTGCATTTTACCCCAAACTGCAGTATTACTAACTTGTCCCCATTGAACGCATACCTGAATCACATATTAATCTCTCACTGTGTCAAACCCTTAGAGAAAACAGTTGCATTTTACCCCAAACCGCAGCATTACTAACTTGTCCCCATTGAACACGTACTTGAATCACATATAAATCTCTCACTGTGTCAAACCCTCAGAGAAAACAGTTGCATTTTACCCCAAACCGCAGCATTACTAACTTGTCCCCATTGAATGCGTACCTGAATCACATATAAATCTCTCACTGTATCAAACCCTCAGAGAAAACAGTTGCATTTTACCCCAAACCGTAGCATTACTAACTTGTCCCCATTGAACACATACCTGAATCACATATAAATCTCTCACTGTATCAAACCCTCAGAGAAAACAGTTGCATTTTACCCCAAACCGCAGCATTACTAACTTGTCCCCATTGAATGCGTACCTGAATCACATATAAATCTCTCACTGTGTCAAACCCTTAGAGAAAACAGTTGCATTTTACCCCAAACCGCAGCATTACTAACTTGTCCCCATTGAACACGTACCTGAATCACATATAAATCTCTCACTGTGTCAAACCCTCAGAGAAAACAATTGCATTTTACCCCAAACCGCAGCATTACTAACTTGTCCACATTTTCCTTACCGGTCCAGCTGGTGATGAACAGTGTAGGCGCGACGGGCCTCACTAGCGTCACCAGCGGGGGAGCCGTCGACTCGCTCGGGGAGGACACAGGAGGGGGCGGTGGGGCGGGGGACAGCGTAGCCACCCAGATCACAGGGACGAGCGACGACGATGACGATGATGTCCCTTCGTCACCGGGCAGCTTCGGCGAGGACGAGGGGTCACTCCAGGGGGACGATGACGTGACCGCCCAGCTAGCGGCGGCAGGTGGGTGGTCAGGTGAGAGGGACACTGTGATTCTTGTTGTGGTGGAGGGAGCCAAGGCCGCCGCCAGCCCCGGGGACGCAGCGCAGGGAGGACTTGTGGCAGGGACTGTCTCGAGGATTTGGGGATTATGTAATATTGATAGGTC
The DNA here is from genome assembly GCF_024679095.1 of Eriocheir sinensis. NCBI lineage: Eukaryota > Metazoa > Arthropoda > Malacostraca > Decapoda > Varunidae > Eriocheir > Eriocheir sinensis. Next base: position 26,288,369 of record NC_066515.1, read on the forward strand.
ATGCGTAACATAATATTAATGGTTCTGCTATGACCCTACAACACATTTTCTATCATTTTCTTCAAGGGGGACTGTCTCGGGGATTTCTGCATTACGTAATATTGATAGGTCATGCTTAACCTGGTAGCAGCGGGGATCATGTTTCTTAATGGTCCCTCTAAGCGAGAAAAATGAGAAAAAATCATCACACGCAAACCATTTCATAATATGTATCAACGTATTTGTGATCTGTTTATGCATCATCTATTTTTGGGGGTTTATATCATGGCATAAATTTGGCCCGTCGCTGCTACCGGGTTAAGATAATATTGGTGGGTCTGAAGGGGGCTATTACACTGCAGGGGCAAATTTTCCGTAGATCTTCAGTCAAACCACGATTTCCGCTAGTGTGGTTCTCATTTGTTTCTTGTTATTGCTGCTGATGATGATGATGAGTAATACCGTCGTCCTTCGGTGAAATCTACCGTAGCCTTGGAAGATCATGGACACGTCAGAAAACCACGGAAATATGAGAACCACGCCAGCGGAAATCGTGGTGTGACTGAAGATCCACGGAAAATTTGCCCAGTGTAATAGCCTTTTTATACAATACTACGACAATTTATTCATTTATTTATTTTACAGCAGAGTCAGTTCAAGGGTAACAAATGTGAAAAAAAAGCCTGCTATCATTTTCTTCACCCATTCATCTGTCCTTCATTGACCATTGTCATTCACTCATACACATCATTAAAAATAGTTAGTAAGGTGATTAATTGATACCGCAAGTCCTCTTTGAAACCAGCCATTGCCTTGACGCATATATAAGAAATTTCAAACTCATAAAACCCGCAGCAACATCTGTAACTAACTTGAGATTAACCGTGATAGACTTGAACCCTTTTGTGAAACTCTTAACACATAGATTCCAATACCATCAACGTTTCTGTATTTAAAGTATCGATGTCCACTCAGATCTAAGGACATAATGTGATGGGTTTTGTTATTTAAGTCTAAGGACGTAATGTGACTTATGTTTTGCTGTTAAGATCTCAAAACTCATGACTTTTTGCTGTTTTAAGTCCATTCAGAGGTTAAGAATTACTACATCGAGTTTTGCTGTCAAGATCTCAAAACTCATGACTTTTTGCTATTTTAAGTCCATTCAGAGGTTAAGAATTACTACATCGAGTTGCTTAGGACTTAATGTGACTTATGTTTTGCTGTTAAGATCTCAAAACTCATGACTTTTTGCTGTTTTAAGTCCATTCAGAGGTTAAGAATTACTACATTGAGTTTTCCAGTTATAGTTTGCTCGGAATATAAGACTTGCTGAACGGAATTTGGTGTTACTTAAAGACTCACTGTGACGTCTTTTGCTGTTGAAATCCACTCGGAACTTAGTGTTCTCGGCATAGATATATAACATTGCTGTGGGTTGCGTTTTGCTATTCAAGGTCTCTCAGGCTAAAGTCTAAAGTCTTGAAGCTAAAGACTCACTGTGATGTTTTTTGCTGTTGAAAGCCACTCGGAACTTAGTCTTGGTGTAGATATATAACGTTGCTGTGGGTCATGTTTTGCTATTAAAGTTCTGAGCCTGAAAATATACCTGTGAATTGATGTTGCTGGAGACTGTCAATGCTGTGGCTGGTGGTGCTGGGTCCCTTACGCTGTGCCGGTGCCCTTGGTGGAGGAAGGGGCAACTCACGGAAAAAAAAAAGAAGAAAAAAAAAAAAAAAAAGGAAATTACTGAACAGAAGAATAAGAATAAGAAAGAGCAATGCATGACGACTGGCAAACCTGTTATGAATATTTATTTTTTTACGTATATATATTTTATTTATGTGTGTGTAGCGTTAGAGGTTCCCGACAGCAGCATGGATTTTGTCGTTAATTAAAAAGGTATTATTTCGCTTCATTACGTCACTGATGTATGTTTTTTTATAGCTCTTCCATTTAGCGTAACCCGATTCTGGGCCGTGATCTGTAGTCCCTCATAGAGTCCCGACGACCTAAGATTTGGACGCCATTACTGGCCCTGTTTTCGCCGCGCTTTTCAAACACTGGCACACGCCCTCGCAGCGAAAACAGGGCCAATAATGGCGTCCAAATCTTAGGTTATCGGGACTCTATCTATCAAGGGACTCCACAGATCACGACCCAGAAATGGATTACGCTAGATGGAAGATGCTGTTATATGGATGTGCACCCAATGAGTCTATTTGAGTTACCCCTCTGCATGCCATTTTAATTTTACACTAGATTTACCTCATATGATTTACGAGCATTTGCATTTTATAATCATTTTTCACACTAGACTTACCCCATTGATTTTCCCGTGCCCTTAGTGATGATAGGAAGGGATTTGAAGCCTCCACGCACGCACGCACGCACGCACATACATACACCGCTTGGATTACCTTCTGTGTGCGTGTGTGTGTGTGTGTGTGTGTGTGTGGGTTTTATTTTCATTATTATTGGTTTTATTTTATTTACGACACCGTGTTGGATGCATTCTCCTAGCTTGTGTGTGAGACTGTTTTATTCTTGTTGTTGTTGTTGTTGTTGTCGCTGTTGTTGTTTCACCTCCTCTCGTAATCTCACCGTATAACTTGATTTCCTCTTTTTTTTCCGGTCTTGTTTAATGATTTTTTTTTCTCCGTTTTCCTCGTTTTCATTTTATTCCGTTTTCCGTTCTTCTTCTTCTTTCTTCTACGCTGTTTTTCTCTTCTTTTTTTCCTTCTCTCTCTCTCTCTCTCTCTCTCTCTCTCTCTCTCTCTCTCTCTCTCTCTCTCTCTCTCTCTCTCTCTCTCTCTCTCTCTCTCTCTCTCTCTCTTATAATCTTGTCTCTCCTCTCCTCTCCTCTCCTTTTCTCCTTCTCTCTTCCCTTTCTCTCCCCTCCTCTTCCCTATTCTCTTCCTCCTCCTCCTCTCCTGTCTCTCTCTTATAAGCTTGTCTCTCCTCTCCTTTCCTCTCCTTGTTTCTTCTCTCTCCCCTTTCTCTCCTCCTCCTCCTCCTCCTCTCCTCTCTCCACCTCACACTCCAAGCATCGTACAACCCACCCCAGTTTTGTTATGATTCACTTAAGCCAGCAACCCAACCCCAGTCGCTCTGAGCAGCCTAAACAAAAAGAAATATAACCAGAAAAAAGGACAGACTGACCGACGGACAGACACAACAACATTCCGCGGCCTTGCCCTCTCCTGCTCCCTCCACGCCTAAGGTCACTCGCCTCATCTCGATTCTCTCTCCCACGCTGAGGTACATAGGTCCCGTCGGTGTGGCCGCTGCCGCTGCGATCGCGTCCGCCAAGAAGCGCAAAAGACACCACTGTTTCGAGCTCAACCCGTCGATACGTAAGCGTCAGAAGACGAGGCTCCTGCGGAAACTCAAGGCGACGATCGACGAGTATTCGACGCGGGTGGGCCAGCAGGCGGTGGTGGTGGTGGCGACGCCCAGTAAGTCCGGGAACGACTTCAAGTGTTTCGGCGCCAAGCCTCTCGAAGATGTGGTAAGTCCCGGGATGGGTTGGTTTTTACTGAATTATTTCTTTATTTTCTCTCATTGATATTTCCTTATTTGTAATGAAGGTAGACTATGGAGATTGTGGTGATTTCCTCGCCTTGGTATATTGAACCTGGGATAATATTAAGCAGGATGAGTAAAGAGTGATGGTTAGGTTAGGTTAGGTACTTCAGAATAACACCCACAACACTGTCTCTCTCTCCTAGATGAAGACACTGAGGTTAGGTTTGGTTAAGTTTGGTCAGGTTAGGCTATTGAGGAAGATGCTGAGGTTAAGTTTGGTTCAGTTAGGTCAAGTTAGGTTAGGTAACCCAAAATAACACCCACAACACTGTCTCTCCCCTGTGGATGAAGACACTAAGGTTAGGTTTGGTTAAGTTTGGTCAGGTTAGGTTAGATACTCCAGAATAACACCCACAACACTGTCTCTCCCCTATGGATGAAGACGCTGAGGTTAGGTTAGGTTAAGTTAGGGTAGGTTAGGTACTCCAGAATAACACCCACAACACTGTCTCTCCCCTATGGTTGAAGACGCTGAGGTTAGGTTAGGTTAAGTTAGGGTAGGTTAAGTACTCCAGCATAACACCCACAACACTGTCTCTCTCCTATGGATGAAGACGCTGAGGTTAGGTTAGGTTAAGTTAGGGTAGGTTAGGTACTCCAGAATAACACCCCCAACACATTCTCTCCCTCCCAGATGAAGACGCTGAGGCAGATGTTGATGACTGAGCTGGAGAACGCCTTGGCCCAGCAGGCGCCTCCCCCCCCTCAGGACGACCCTTCGCTGCACGAGTTACCGCCGCTGATCATCGACGGCATCCCAACGCCCGTAGAGAAGATGACCCAGGCGCAACTCCGGGCCTTCATCCCCCTCATGCTGAAGTACTCCACGGGTAGGTTAGGTTAGGTTAGGGGGAGTGGGTGCGATTGTATAGTTTTTTTAATTTGTTTGTGTGTGTATTTGTGTCTGTTATTTCCTTTACTCCTTCACCTTCCATCTTTCCTTCCTTCCATCTTCTCTTCCTCTTCATTCCTTGCTTCCTTCCTTCCTTCCTCTTGTTCTTTCCTTCCATCTTCTCTTCCTCTCTCTTCCTCTCCATCCCTTCCTTCCTTCCTTCATCTTACTCTTTCCATCCTCCCTTCCTTCCCCCTCTCCTCCCTCCCTCCCTTCCTCCCATCGCCTCCCTCACTCTCCATACCTTCGTCACAGGGAGAGGTAAACCAGGCTGGGGCAAGGAGTCGACGCGGCCGCCCTGGTGGCCTAAGGACGTCCCGTGGGCCAACGTGAGGATGGACGCGCGATCCGATGACCAGAAGCAAAAGGTGGTTGGTCTGCGTGCCATTATTGATTATCTTTGCCTAGTTGTGCTTTGTTGAATACAGTCGTCCCTCAAATAGTACGGTTTACAATAATTCGGTTCTGGTTTTATGTGGATTTTCTAAGAAGATTTTTAAGGATTTTTAAATTTCCCAACGAGCAGTAAATTTAAAAATCCATATAAAACCGAAAACGAACTATTGGAAGCTGTACTATTTGAGGGATGACTGTACTAGATTAGGGTCGGCTGAGTTATCATTTTACGTTCTATAGATATACTTATACGCATTTCATTTTCGTAGTTGCTGACCGATAACTATCACAACAAAGAACAGAAAACGTCGCTATTCAAGAGTTTTAGCACTAACTTTAATTTTCTCACGTTACTTGTTTAGGTACGAGAGTTTGAGGCGTAGAAATGATAGATACGATATGTGGTTAGTACGACTTATACGTAACCATTTTTCTGCCCTCGTAGTAAGTCTCCGTTCGATATTTTACACTTAAAGCTACTCGTTTCTCTCCCCTCTTAGGTGTCGTGGACCACAGCGCTGCGCCAAATTGTCATCAACTGCTACAAATTCCACGGCAGGGATGATCTCCTACCGGTCTTCAACGAGGAGGAGGATAAGAGTCAGGTGGCGGAGGTTGGTGAAGCCACGTTTGTCTGCCTGTGTTTCTTCATCTTCTTTCTTTATTTATTTGTGTTTTCCAGCGTCACTCCATCCCTCCTACCATCTGTCTATCCCTTTTTATCATTCCTGTTTGTCCGTTTCATCCCTTCCCATCCATGTCCGTCTATCCATTCCTGTTTCTTAGTCCAATTTCTTTATTTTTTCTGTGTATTTGTGTTTTCCAGCGTCACTCCATTCCTCCTACCATCTGTCTATCCCTTTTTATCATTCCTGTTTGTCCGTTTCATCCCTTCCCATCCGTGTCCGTCTATCCATTCCTGTTTCTTGGTCAATTTCTTTATTTTTTCTGTGTATTTGTGTTTTCCAGCGTCACTCCATTCCTCCTACCATCTGTCTATCCCTTTTTATCATTCTGTTTGTCCGTTTCATCCCTTCCCATCCGTGTCCGTCCATCCATTCCTGTGTTTCTTGGTCAATTTCTTTATTTTTTCTGTGTATTTGTGTTTTCCAGCGTCACTCCATTCCTCCTACCATCTGTCTATCCCTTTTTATCATTCCTGTTTGTCCGTTTCATCCCTTCCCATCCATGTCCGTTCATCCATTCCTGTGTTTCTTGGTCCAATTTCTTTATTTTTTCTGTGTATTTGTGTTTTCCAGCGTCACTCCATTCCTCCTACCATCTGTCTATCCCTTTTTATCATTCTGGTTTTCCGTTTCATCCCTTCCCATCCATGTCCGTCCATCCATTCCTGTTTCTTGGTCCATATTCTTTATTTTTTCTGTGTATTTGTGTTTTCCAGCGTCACTCCATTCCTCCTACCATCTGTCTATCCCTTTTTATCATCCTGTTTGTCCGTTTCATCCCTTCCCATCCATGTCCGTCCATCCATTCCTGTGTTTCTTGGTCAATTTCTTTATTTTTTCTGTGTATTTGTGTTTTCCAGCGTCACTCCATCCCTCCTACCATCTGTCTATCCCTTTTTATCATTCTGGTTTTCCGTTTCATCCCTTCCCATCCATGTCCGTCCATCCATACCTGTGTTCCTTGGTCAATTTCTTTATTTTTTCTGTGTATTTGTGTTTTCCAGCGTCACTCCATTCCTCCTACCATCTGTCTATCCCTTTTTATCATTCCTGTTTGTCCGTTTCATCCCTTCCCATCCATGTCCGTTCATCCATTCCTGTGTTCCTTGGTCCATATTCTTTATTTTTTCTGTGTATTTGTGTTTTCCAGCATCACTCCATTCCTCCTACCATCTGTCTATCCCTTTTTTCTTTCCTGTTTGTCCGTTTCATCCCTTCCCATCCATGTCTGTCCATCCATTCCTTTCCATTCTCAGCTGACCTTCCGTCCTTGCCTCATAAACAACTGATCATCTCAATTTAACTCCAGTGTGTTATTTTGTCGGGGGCTTCGTGGTGCAGTGGTTAGCACACACGACTCAACCAAGAGAGCCTGGGTTCGATTCCTGGGCGGAGTTGAAAAATTTGGGTGGCTTTTCCGATACCCTACGCCCCTGTCCACCCAGCAGTGAATGGGTACCAGGTATTAATCGGGGGTTGTGTCCTGTCTCCTGGGACCTGATCATTTCTCCTATAATTCCTTCCCCTTCTGTCTCTCTCCAGCATATGACCACAGATGTTGCGCCGACTAAACGAAACTTTCCAACTTTCCAACTCAACTTAAATCCAGTATGTTATTATTTTGTGACCTCATTACATTTATATATTGAAGAGGAGGATTGGTTGATGGGAGAAAGGTTCCTATAGTATGAATTAGTGGAGTTTGATCCTTTCATCTGCCCTGTCAACTGAGTATTTGTCCTCCAGCAAATCTATATCATGAAAAAGAGGATTGATTGTTAGCAGAAACATTCCTATAGCGTCACCCTCGTAAAATAATCGCCTAAGTCATTTTTCAGTGATTTCCAGGTTTTTTCTACATCAAATTTCCATCATGTGACGCCCATTTTTGTATAGTTGCCTTCGTCATTCAGGGTTCAAGTGTTCTAGAATTGGCCTTTTCATTTCCAGGTTTTTTCTACATCAAATTTCCATCATGTGACGCCCATTTTTGTATAGTTCCCTTCGTCATTCAGGGTTTAAGTGTTCTAGAATTGGCCTTTACATTTCTGCCTAACTCTTACGCCAAATGAGATGATACTTCATTTCTGATTTCCTGTGAAGTAGAAAATAGTGACTTAGGCGGCTTGTTTACGAAGGTTACGATATTATGATTTAGTGGTTTGCTCCTATAACCCGCATTAACAACCGCGTCTTCCGTTCCGCAGCAAATCAACGCGCAGACCAACTCCGTCTACTCAGGGCAGATGGTGCAGACGATAAGCAACCCCGACGGCACCGTGTCCATCGTGCAAGTCGACCCGAGCAACCCCGTCATCCAGCTGCCGGACGGGACGACGGCGCACGTTCAAGGGATTGCGCACGTAAGCACTCGCCTTTGTTTTGCTTATCTGTTTACGTGTTATAGAGAGGTAATGGAGCTAGATAAGGAGAGTTTATATTTTGCTTCTTTATTTGTTTGTGCATAATCCGAGTGAGGGATTTTCAGTTATTCATATATTTACGTAATCTCTTTGTGTCCTAACGTAAGCACTCGCCTTTGTTTTGCTTATCTGTTTACGTGTTATAGAGAGGTAATGAAGCTAGATAAGGAAAGTTTATATTTTGCTTCCTTATTTGTTTGTACATAACCCGAGTGAGGGATTTTCAGTTATTCATATATTTACGTAATCTCTTTGTGTCCTAACGTAAGCACTCGCCTTTGTTTTGCTTATCTGTTTACGTGTTATAGAGAGGTAATGGAGCTAGATAAGGAGTGTTTTTATTTTGCTTCCTTATTTTTTGTGCATAATCCGTGGGGGACATTTTCAGTTATCATTCATATATTTACGGAATCTCTTTGTGTCCTAACGTAAGCACTCGCCTTTGTTTTGCTTATCTGTTTACGTGTTATAGAGAGGTAATGAAGCTTGATAAGGAGAGTTTATATTTTGCTTTATTTTTTGTGCATAATCCGTGGGGGTCATTTTCAGTTATCATTCATATATTTACGGAATCTCTTTGTGTCCTAACGTAAGCACTCACCTTTGTTTTGCTTATCTGTTTACGTGTTATTGAGAGGTAATGAAGCTTGATAAGGAGAGTTTTTATTTTGCTTCTTTATTTGTTTGTGCATAATCCGAGTGAGGGATTTTCAGTTATTCATATATTTACGTAATCTCTTTGTGTCCTAACGTAAGCACTCGCCTTTGTTTTGCTTATCTGTTTACGTGTTATAGAGAGGTAATGAAGCTAGATAAGGAAAGTTTATATTTTGCTTCCTTATTTGTTTGTGCATAATCCGAGTGAGGGATTTTCAGTTATTCATATATTTACGAAAGCTGTTTGTGTCCTAACGTAAGCACTCGCCTTTGTTTTGCTTATCTGTTTACGTGTTATTGAGAGGTAATGGAGCTTGATAAGGAGAGTTTTTATTTTGCTTCTTTATTTTTTGTGCATAATCCGAGTGAGGGATTTTCAGTTATTCATATATTTACGAAAGCTGTTTGTGTCCTAACGTAAGCACTCGCCTTTGTTTTGCTTATCTGTTTACGTGTTATAGAGAGGTAATGGAGCTAGATAAGGAGAGTTTATATTTTGCTTTATTTTTTGTGCATAATCCGTGGGGGTCATTTTCAGTTATCATTCATATATTTACGGAATCTCTTTGTGTCTTATTTTTTAACATTGAGCTTGTTTTCTATATTCATTGGTGGGATTTGGGTACAGTTTTCTTTTGCCATAGGGAGTGTAAACAATTTTGATTTTATAGTTTAATTTTGTCTTCATTCATATTTATATCATAGGTCGACCATAAATCAATCTTAGGTATTCTTCACTTTATTTCCATGTTTTTTTTATTTCTCTGCATCGTGATTTCCTTCTGGGTATTGGTAATTAAGATACGTCACAGCTTCCTCCATTACTAATCTTGTAAATATTCATGTGGGATCATTTTCACCATTCATCAGCGGGTATTGTAGGTTTTCTGGCCCCTCACCTTAACCAAAACTATAATGCTTCTTGGAAAGCTTCCCATAATTAAAAATAGTTTAACTGATAAGCAGCATGAATTTCAGTTTTAATTTACTGATCATTTAGTTGTCAACCCTTTCAATATGGTGACGCAGATGCCAGCGTCACCATATGGAAAGGTTTAAGAGGAATTGTAAGAGGATTAATCCTCTTCTAAACCTCTTAATCCTCTCCCATTTCCTATTAAGTGGTTTAGAAGAGGATTAAGAGGAAATGGAAGAGGATTAACCCTTTCCATATGGTTACGCCAACATCGGCGTCACCATACTGAAAGGGTTAAGGGTTCAGAGTGTTGGTGTTGGTGTGTGTCTGCATGAGCTGGAAGGAAGAGTTTGATTTTAGTAACCCAGGGATGGAGTGTAGAGTTTTCTTTGATTTGCTCTGTTGTTTTCATCCTCCCTTCCCTCTGCTCCTAACCAATCCTTCCCCTCCCCTTGTGCAACTCAGTCTAATGTAACCTTCCCTTCCCTCCGCTCCTAACCATTCCTTCCCCTCCTCTTGTGCAACTCAGTCTAATGTAACCTTCCCTTCCCTCCTTCCCTGTCCCCTCCCCTTGTGCAACTCAGTCTAATGTAACCTTCCCTTCCCTCCGCTCCTAACCATTCCTTCCCTGTCCCCTCCCCTTGTGCAACTCAGTCTAATGTAACCTTCCCTTCCCTCTGCTCCTAACCATTCCTTCCCTGTCCCCTCCCCTTGTGCAACTCAGTCTAATGTAACCTTCCCTTCCCTCTGCTCCTAACCATTCCTTCCCTGTCCCCTCCCCTTGTGCAACTCAGTCTAATGTAACCTTCCCTTCCCTCTGCTCCTAACCAATCCTTCCCCTCCCCTTGTGCAACTCACTCTAATGTAACCTTCCCTTCCCTCTGCTCCTAACCATTCCTTCCCCCCCTCTTGTGCAACTCAGTCTAATGTAACCTTCCCTTCCCTCTGCTCCTAACCAATCCTTCCCTGTCCCCTCCCCTTGTGCAACTCAGTCTAATGTAACCTTCCCTTCCCTCTGCTCCTAACCAATCCTTCCCTGTCCCCTCCCCTTGTGCAACTCAGTCTAATGTAACCTTCCCTCCGCTCCTAACCAATCCTTCCCTGTCCCCTCCCCTTGTGCAACTCAGTCTAATGTAACCTTCCCTTCCCTCCGCTCCTAACCAATCCTTCCCTGTCCCCTCCCCTTGTGCAACTCAGTCTAATGTAACCTTCCCTTCCCTCCGCTCCTAACCATTCCTTCCCTGTCCCCTCCCCTTGTGCAACTCAGTCTAATGTAACCTTCCCTTCCCTCTGCTCCTAACCATTCCTTCCCCTCCTCTTGTGCAACTCAGTCTAATGTAACCTTCCCTTCCCTCCGCTCCTAACCATTCCTTCCCTGTCCCCTCCCCTTGTGCAACTCAGTCTAATGTAACCTTACCTTCCTTCCCTCCTCCTAACCATTCCTTCCCTGTCCCCTCCCCTTGTGCAACTCACTCTAATGTAACCTTCCCTTCCCTCCCCTCCTAACCATTCCTTCCCTGTCCCCTCCCCTTGTGCAACTCAGTCTAATGTAACCTTCCCTTCCCTCCGCTCCTAACCATTCCTTCCCTGTCCCCTCCCCTTGTGCAACTCAGTCTAATGTAACCTTCCCTTCCCTCCGCTCCTAACCATTCCTTCCCTGTCCCCTCCCCTTGTGCAACTCAATCTAATGTAACCTTCCCTTCCCTCCCCACTCCCTTCCCTTCTGCAAGCTAATGAAACCTCCCCTCCCCCTTCCCCTTTGGGTTTTTGTATATCCTCAATTTCTCGCCTCCCCACTCCCCTCCATGCTCCTCCTCTCCCCCCACTGCTTTTTATATAGTGACTGGTCGATATACTTATTTCAAGGCACTGCAAAACACACTCATACACACATAAAAAATTGAGGAAAGGAAGATGCTTGAGAGACAAAGAAATATAGCCTCCCACAAAGAAATATAGAGGTTTGGAACAGACTAAGTGAGGATGTAGTATCGACGAGGAGTGCGCAAAGCTTTAAGGAAAAGTTGGACAAATACAGATATGGAGACGGGACCGCACGAGCATAAGCCCAGGCCCTGTAAAACTAGAACTAGGTAAATACAACTAGGTAAATACACACACTTAACTCGAACATACTATAAATATTTCTTTTCTACTTTTTTTAGATATTTTTGAGATATTTTTGATAGATATTGAGCCATTTACACAGCCTTCCTTTCTTCCCATCTCATTCTAACACTTCTTTAAATTCTCTTTGATAGATATTTTTTTGATAGATACTTTTTTTAGATATTTTTGATAGATATTGAGCCATTTACACAGCCTTCCTTTCTTCCCATCTCATTCTAACACTTCTTTACATTCTCTTTGATAGATATTCTTTGATAGATATTTTTTTGATAGATACTTTTTTTAGATATTTTTTAGATATTTTTGATAGATATTGAGCCATTTACACAGCCTTCCTTTCTTCCCATCTCATTCTAACACATTTAAATTCTCTTGCTTCATGTAATCGACAGTTTTCAAATATCTGTTCTGTCTTACACCAATATTTAGTGGTTTTTAGATTCACACCCACCTGATTTTCCCATGTAAAGTCGGCCACATAGTACATCACAAAATCATGAATGTTTGTATATAGTGAACTGTGAACGTTAGTGAACATTAGATACATATTGAGCCATTTACACAGCCTTCATTTCTTCCCATCTCATTCTAACACATTTAAATTCACTTTGTTCATGTAATCGACAGTTTTCAAATATCTGTTCTGTCTTACACCGATAGTTAGTGGTTTCTACATTCACACCCACCTGATTTTCCCATGTCAAGTCTCGGCCACATAGTAAATCACAAAGTCTTGAATGTTTGTATATAGTGAACTGTGAACATTAGTGAACATTAGATAGATATTGAGCCATTTACACAGCCTTCCTTTCTTCCCATCTCATCCTAACACTTCTTTAAATTCTTGTGGTTCATGTAATCGACAGTTTTCAAATATCTGTTCTGTCTTACACCGATAGTTAGTGGTTTCTACATTCACTCCCACCTGATTTTCCCATGTCAAGTTTCGGCCACATGGTAAATCACAAAATCATGAATGTTTGTATATAGTGAACTGTGAACGTTAGTGAACATTAGATAGATATTGATCCATTTACACAGCCCTCCTTTCTTCCCATCTCATTCTAACACTTTTTTAAATTCTTGTGGTTCATGTAATCGACAGTTTTCAAATATCTGTTCTGTCTTACACCGATAGTTAGTGGTTTCTACATTCACACCCACCTGATTTTCCCATGTAAAGTCTCGGCCACATGGTAAAACACAAAATCATGAACGTTTGTATATAGAGAAGAGGAGAAGAACACACCCTGAGACATGCACTGAACTTTGAGGTAGAGGGCAGAAGACCAGCAGGAAGGCCAAGGAAGACATGGAGAAAGGTGGTGGAGGAAGATAAGAGGAGGCTGAACATCACGGAAGAAATGGCTATGGACCGGCAACAGTGGAGGAGGCTCATATCCCGTCCAACCCCACCACCATAGGGAATAAATGGACGTTAAATGATGATGATGATGATGATGATGTGTGGGTATATAGCAAACAGTGAACATTAGTATAGGCAAGAATAGAATCATAACAACACTGGTGAATGGGTGTTTGAGGGCATTTGTGAATAGGAACGAATAGATTTGTATAGCTTAACCTTCCTATACCAACCTCCCACACACACACACACACACACACGTCCGCACGCATGCTTTGCTCTCCCTGGGTTTTCCCTGACTAACGCTGCCGTCTGTTAAGGGATGAGATTGTTGATTCCGCAGATCACAACACAGAACGGGGAGTCGCTGGATGGAGAGAGTGGTGGCTCGGCCGGCTCCGTGGCCATCGACCTCAACCAAGTTTCCGAGGGTACCCTGGCGCATGAGGGGACCATCCTGCTCACCGGAGAGGATGGGTCGCAAAGTACGTACAATGATTAATTATTTTCTTTCAAGCTATTTCATGTTTCCCTCTCGGCTAATTCTCGTGTTGTCAGCGATGTCTTCTCCTTTTATGGGGGGCTTCGTGGTGCAGTGGTTAGCACACTCGGCTCACAACCGAGAGAGCCCGGGTTCGATTCCCGGGTGGAGTGGAAAAGTTTGGGTGGTTTTTCCAATACCCTACACCCCTGTCCACCCAGCAGTGAATGGGTACCAGTATTAATCGTGGATTGTGTCCCGTCTTCTGGGATCTGTTCCCTTCTCCTGTAATTCCTTCCCCTTCTGTCTTTCTCCGGCATATGACCACAGATGTTGTGCCAACTAAATGAAACTTTCCAACTTTTCTCCTTTTATGTATATTTTCATCTTTTTAGTAATTTTTTGTTAAAAGCATCCTAGGAAAAAAGTGCGTGAGTGTTGAATTCCTCACCAGTATCACACCCACCTGACCCCGTCCTCTCCATCCCCCCAAACAGTCCCGGTCAACGTCTCCGGCTCGTACCCTGTCTCGGGGATGATCACGGTGCCCCTGCCGGTGTACCAGACGGTGGTGGCCAACATCCAGGGGCAGGACGGACAGCCCCTGCAGGTTGTGACGCCCCTCGTGCAGGTCCCCAAGCTGGAGCCAGGTCTGGAGGGCAGCGTGGAGGTATCGGCGGGTCTTAACGCTTCCCTGGACGCCTCGACGATTATATCCTCGGGTCCGGGACAGGTTCAGGTAAGGGGGGGCGGTGTCGAGGGTGTGTGTGTTTCAGGAGGGTGTCAGGACGCCTCCCTCCCCTCCCGGAAATGACCTGCCTTTCAGCCACTCCTCTTTACTCTTTACATGGGAGCAACGATTAATGTTTTATTTTTATTTTTTATTATTATTATTATTATTATTATTATTACTATTGTTTCCTTGTTTTTCATTGTTGTTTCCTTTTTTTTTTCATTTCTTTTTCTTTCTTTTTTTCCCTTGAACTGTTTCCTCTGCTGTAAAAAAATATATATAAAAAAAATGTCTCGCGCTGTCGTGCCTCAAATTCTGAAGGAGCGTTGTTCTTCTGGTGTTCATCTCCTTACAATTCTTTCATATATAATTTTTTTTGTATTATTTTTTGTATTTTTATTTTTTTTTTCCGTATTAGTTAAAAAATTAGTCTGCATTCAGTATTATTCAGTCACTACCTTCAATGATTGTTTGCCTCTGTGTGTTTGGGATATAGCATTGTTTTCCTATTCATTTTCTTGGCATGAGTTCAACACTGTAACTCTATGTTTGAAGAAGCTCCAGTATTTCATTTGGCTCTATTATTTACAAGAGGAAGTTACATTAGGTTCTAGATCAGAGGACTTCTTTTAATTATTTGTATTTCATTTTATTATTTACAAAAGGAACACACATTAGTTTCCAGATCAGAGGACTTCTTTTAATTACCTATATTTTGTTCTATTATTTATAAGAGGAAGTTAATTAGTTTCCAGATCAGAGGACTTCTTTTAATTACCTGTATTTTGTTCTATTATTTATAAGAGGAAGTTAATTAGTTTCCAGATCAGAGGATTTCTTTTAATTACCTGTATTTTGTTCTATTATTTATAAGAGGAAGTTAATTAGTTTCCAGATCAGTGGACTTCTTTTAATTACCTGTATTTTTGTTCTATTATTTATAAGAGGAAGTTAATTAGTTTCCAGGTCAGAGGACTTCTTTTAATTACCTGTATTTTTGTTCTATTATTTATAAGAGGAAGTTAATTAGTTTCCAAATCAGAGGACTTCTTTTAATTACCTATATTTTGTTCTATTATTTATAAGAGGAAGTTAATTAGTTTCCAGACCAGAGGATTTCTTTTAATTACCTATATTTTGTTCTATTATTTATAAGAGGAAGTTAATTAGTTTCCAGATCAGAGGACTTTTTTTAATTACCTGTATTTTTGTTTTATTCTTTACAAGAGGAAGTTACATTAGTTTCCAGACCAGAGGATTTCTTTTAATTACCTATATTTTGTTCTATTATTTATAAGAGGAAGTTAATTAGTTTCCAGATCAGAGGACTTTTTTTAATTACCTGTATTTTGTTCTATTATTTATAAGAGGAAGTTAATTAGTTTCCAGATCAGAGGACTTCTTTTAATTACCTATATTTTGTTCTATTATTTATAAGAGGAAGTTAATTAGTTTCCAGATCACAGGACTTCTTTTAATTACCTGTATTTTTGTTTTATTCTTTACAAGAGGAAGTTAATTAGTTTCCAGATCAGAGGACTTCTTTTAATTACCTGTATTTTGTTCTATTATTTATAAGAGGAAGTTAATTAGTTTCCAGATCAGAGGACTTCTTTTAATTACCTGTATTTTTGTTTTATTCTTCACAAGAGGAAGTTACATTAGTTTCCAGACCAGAGGATTTCTTTTAATTACCTATATTTTGTTCTATTATTTATAAGAGGAAGTTAATTAGTTTCCAGATCAGAGGACTTCTTTTAATTACCTGTATTTTTGTTTTATTCTTTACAAGAGGAAGTTACATTAGTTTCCAGATCAGAGGACTTCTTTTAATTACCTGTATTTTTGTTTTATTCTTTACAAGAGGAAGTTAATTAGTTTCCAGACCAGAGGATTTCTTTTAATTACCTGTATTTTGTTCCATTATTTATAAGAGGAAGTTAATTAGTTTCCAGATCAGAGGACTTCTTTTAATTACCTGTATTTTTGTTTTATTATTTATAAGAGGAAGTTAATTAGTTTCCAGATCAGAGGACTTCTTTTAATTACCTGTATTTTTGTTTTATTATTTACAAGAGGAAGTTACATTATTTTCTGCATGGTGGACTGAGTTAATATCTTTCGTTTCAGCCGTTAAAGATCGTAAAGCCCAGGACATTGAGTACAGTCTCATTCAAAGAAGTGAGTCGCATCCTTGTGTCACTAACGCTACCATATTTTCCACTAACATACATTGGGCTGCTTCTAAGGGCAAGGACTGGTATAATTCTGCATCTGTTTACATTTTTCTAGTCCTGTAAGCTTTTCCCATATACATATTTACATCCATATACATTGGGTTGCTTCTAAGGGCAAGGACTGGTATAATTCTGCATCTGTTTACATTTTCTAGTCCTGTAAGCTTGTCTCATGTATCAGTTGGTTGGGGCCATTCACACACACACCTCACTGCTTCCTAATGTTCCTTATTGTGATAGCAAACTCTAATATACACTTGGATGCTTCTAAGGGCAAGGACTGGTATAATTCCGCATCTGTTTACATTTTCTAGTCCTGTAAGCTTGTCTCATGTATCAGTTGGTTGGGGCCATTCACACACACACCTCACTGCTTCTTAATGTTCCTTATTGTGATAGCAAACTCTAATATACACTTGGATGCTTCTAAGGGCAAGGACTGGTATAATTCTGCATCTATTTACATTGATACCTTCGTCTCTATACAAATTTATGCTTTTGTTTATAAATTCATGGTTTTGTCTGTCTATAAACTCATGCCTTTCTCTCCATATAAATTCATTCTTTCGTGTATATATAAATTCTTCCCTTTTTCTCTACGTAAATTCATGTGTCCCTTCGTCTTCCAGGATGATGACGATGACGGAAGTGTGGACATGGTGGACAAAGAATGATGAGGGTAGAGTGAGGTTGGTGGCAGCCTGACCCCCCCCTCCACCTGCCTCCTCGCCTCCACCCCCCACCACCAGCAGCTGACGGTGGGGGCCGGCCTCTACCCCTGACCCCACCCCAACCCCCACCCACATCTGTCTTTCTCACCATCAGCTCTCAACCAAAGACTAGGGGATGTGTCTGTGTGTGTTAGTTTGTTTGTTTTTTGTTGTGCGGTGGACCAGTGTCTCGGTCTTTCTCCCTCTCTACCCCCAGTGATCTATTTTTGGTTTAGTTATGCCGTGAAGTACCTCGTTTTCTTTGTATTACGTTTTCTGTGACTTTCGTTCTCGTGCGTTCACTGAGGTTCCTGGTTCAGTCATGCCTTGAATCACTCCGTTTTCTCTCTTTTTGTGAGTCTTGTCTTCGCTCCAGGGTTGGTTTGGCATTCTGAGGCTCAGTTTCTGGTTCAGTCACGCCTTGAATCACTCCGTTTTCTCTCATTTTACCGAGGCTTGTCTCTGTCCCAGGCTTGGTTCGGCCTTCTGAGGCTCGGTTTCTGGTTCAGTCACGCCTTGAATCTCCATTTTCTCTCCTTTTGAGTCTTGTCTTCGCTCCAAGGTTGGTTCGGCATTCTGAGTCTCGGTTTGTGCATTCGCCGAGGCTTTTGGTTTAGTCACGCCTTGAATCACTCTGTTTTCTCTCCTTTTATTGTCTCGTCTCCACCCCAGGGTTGGTTTGGCATTCCGAGTCTCAGTTTGTGCGTCGCCGAGGTTTTTGGTTCAGTCACGCCTTGAATCACTCCGTTTTCTCTTTTTCTATGTGTCTTGTCTTCACTCCAGGCTTGGTTCGGCGTTCTGAGTCTTGGTTTGTGCATTTGCCGAGGTTTTTCAGCGCAGTCAACGTCCCTGAAAGTCCTTGTGAGGTGTGACTAGTGTGTCTCCCCTAGGGGCAGGACGGGGCCATGCCAGAAAGGGCCGTCGCAGCGTTTCAGCGCAGGGCGGAATTGACTATTTTTGTACGGGGGTCGAGAGCAGTGACGCAGAAATTTAGCGGAAGTCCTGCGGTGAATATTAAGTTGTTCTCCGTTCGCATTTCTTTCGTTCGATTATTTCACGGCGACGCGCCTCTCCTGGCTTGGCCCCCCCAGTCCTGCCATCGGTTTCGTCATGTGTAATATAATAATAATAAACAAATGGAACGTCTGATGAAGGGAGAGTGTTAGATTTGATACTTGCTTCTCCGTCAGAGTGGAAAAAAATAAAGAAAAAAGCGAAAAGTGCGAGGGTGTCTGTGTGTGTGTATATAGTCTACGCGTTCATGACGATGTTATTTCTGATTATTTTTAAGGTCATTTCGTCTTTTTCCCTGTGGCTCGTACCTCCCAGAGTTACGAGGAAGCTGAGGCTAATAAGAGAGAACGTCAAGGGTAATTTATTTTATCCTAAGATTAATATATTCAGGCGAGGTCAGGAACGGTTGAGGAAGTAGGAGAGTTGACCCGAGCTCTCCTATGTGTTTGTGCAATTCTGACCTACCTTTAGTTACCCCGTTTCCCACTCTCCCTTTGTAGTGTTAGGTATTTATTGACCCATCCTTGACCTTCCCTTTCCCTTCGTTCCTTCCACTATTGTTAGGTTACGGAAGTTTGTGTCTGTAGAAAGGTTGGTCGCTGTCGGACGAATGCGTTAAGGGGACGCGCTCTCTGTGTCCTATACCTCTGCAGGGCTTTGTTGAGGCTGTATAGAGATGACACACACACACACACACACACACACACACACACACACACAAACACACATAAACACACACACAAATGGACTTACCAACACTAGAACAAGGAAGAGAAAGGGGAGACCTAATACAAATCTACAAATTACTGAGCAAAATGGAAGAAGTAGACAACGAGGAGTTACTAATAAAATAAGAAATTACCACCAGGAACACAAGAGGACATAGTAAAGAATTGAGGAAGGGAAGATGCTTGAGAGACATAAAGAAATATAGCTTCCCGCAAAGAAATACAGAGGTTTGGAACGGATTAAGTGAGGATGTAGTATCGACGAGGAGGGCGCAAAGCTTTAAAGAAACGTTGGATATATGCAGATACGGAGACGGGACCACACGAGCGAATAGCCCAGGCCCTGTAAAACTAGAACTTGGTAGATACACACACACACACACACACATACATACACACATACACACTTGGGTACTGGCTGGTGGCAAGTTCACTGTGATCAGATCTTGAATTACACACACACACACACACACACACACATATATGTAGCAAGCAATGAAAATCAGGGTATGGGAGAGAGAAGATTCTGGTTAGCTTTCCTCTCTGTCATTGAGGATTCTAACGCGTAGATTCTGCCTCGGATGATGATTGTAAATATGTGATGAATTCGCTGATTGTGGAATAGGATTTTTATGTCACCCTCCCTTGGGCAACAGTAGGAGGGAGGCAACCAGGCAGGCATGAGAGAGAATGTTATGTTAGGGTTCCTTTACGTCACACTGGAAAACGTCAAACGAAACTGCTTGTAAAGTCGTATAAACATTGTTACTCTCTCTTGGGCGACTGTAGGAGGAAACAAACCAGGCAGGCATGAGAGAGAATGTTATATTAGGGTTCCTTTACGTCACGCTGGAAAACGTCAAACGAAACAGCTTGTAAAGTCGTATAAACATTAACTTTGTGTACTCGCTCTTAGGCAACAGTAGGAGGAAACAAACCAGCCAGGCATGAGAGAGAATGTTTCATCCCGGCTCCTATGTTACGTCACGCTGGAAAACATGGTAACGAAACAGCTTGTAACTTAGTATAAACATTAACTTTGTGTACTCTCCCTTGGGCAACAGTAGGAGGCCCATTAACTGCTTCCTTTGCTGTAGAAAAAAGAAAATCCTCCTCATCAGCCATTACTAGGCCACTGCAGGAAACAGGTCTTGCCCAGCGACATCTGCCTCTCTATCTGATGTCAATAAACTCCATCCTGCTCCAGTCAACAGGTTAAGATAGTGAGGCTGGTGAGAGCTTCCCGACAAGAGGACACGAGGAAGCTTGGGTCTCGGGTCTTTCAAAAGGTATATTGCTTGTGGTGTGAACTGCTCCGTGATGCCCCCCCTCGCAGTGCCTCGGAGGAAGGAAAGCGGGGCGTGAATGGAGGAACGGGAAATGGAAGAGTGGAAGAGGAGACAGAAGTGGATGAGAAAAAGGAGTGGAGAAAGAAGAGATTATGGAAAGGAGGAAGAAACCGCAGTGGATGGAGAGAAAACGGATTGCAGAAAGAATGAGAGAGAAAACGGATCACAGAAAGAACGGAAAAAATGACCCAATATGGAACGGAAGAGGAAGAACCAGCAGCGGATGGAGAGAAGACGGATCGCAGAAAGAATGAGAGAGAGCGAAAGTGGATCGCAGAAAGAATGGAAAATAATGAAGAAGTGGGGAGAGAAGTGGAGGAAAAAGGTGGAGTGATATTGAGAGAGAAAGATCAAAAAATTGGAACCCTGGAGAGGAGGAGGAGAAAAAGATCAATAGAGAGAGAGAGAGAGAGAGAGAGAGAGAGAGAGAGAACAAGGAAAAGGAAGTAGAAGAACCAGAGTGAAGGAAGAGGAGGAGGAGGAGGAGGAGGAGGAGAGTCTTGCTACAGGAGAACAGATGGACTCGGCAACTCTAGTGTGTCTGTACAGGGAGCCGTCAACCTTCATTTCTATCCTCCGTAATAATACCTAGCGACTGTGTGTGTGTGTGTGTGTGTGTGTGTGTGTGTGTATGTGTGTGCGTGTGTGGGAGTCTCGGCCCCGCGCGAGGCTCTAGTTATAACGTAGTGAAATATAATGGTACAAAACTAGACAATGGGGGGGACTGTTACCGGACCCCCCCCCTCTGTCGTCTATATAATTATTACGATGTATCAGTTTTAAGTCACTTTCGTATTTTTTCCCCCTCATGTATTTTTCGTTCACCCTCTCGATCATATTTTTATACGTGCCGGAGTAGGAGAATAGTGTGTCTCATTGCGTCATGGTCAGTCATTCTCATGCATTTGGTGTCATGTCATGTCGCCTCGCTGCTGCTGCTGCCCTCGCCTCGACCTGCTCGGATAGACGTAAAAGTCGGTTCGTAATGAAAAAGTTCTGAAATGCCTAGTTTTTACGCCTATTCAAGTTATGTTTATTGATAGAGTTTCAGCCCCTGACCTCAGGCTGCGCAGATAAACGTAATAGTCAATTCGTAATGGGGTCAAACGTAATAAGTGTTCGTAATTAAAAAGTTCTGAAATGCCTAGTTTTTACGCCTATTCAAGTTATGTTTATTGATAGATTTTCAACCCCTGACCTCGGCCTGCACAGATAATCATAAGAGTCGATACGTAATTGGGTCAGACGTAATGAGTGTTCGTAATTGAAAAGTTCTGATGTTCCTAGTTTTCCGCCTATTCAAGTTTTGTTTATCGATAGATTTTCAACCCCTGACCTCGGCCTGCGCAGATAAACGTAATAATCGATTCGTAATGGGGTCAAACGTAATGAAACTCCTAATTTTTCCACCTCGTCAAGTTTTGTTTATCGATAATTGAGCGTTTGAAAATTTTGTCCGCATCCTAAACTCTATTTTTTCTACTTAGTCAGATACTAAGATACTAAGAGTCATTCCGTCAGTCAGCCAGTCAATCAGTCAGTCAGTCACTCAGTCTATCAGTCAGTCAGCGCGTCATCAGGCCAGGGCAGCAAGTCTCGGGTTCAGTTCTGAGCAAGACGAGCGCTCACCACCCTCCTCACCCTCACGTCCCAGCCCGGCGAGTCTGTTACTAATGGTCATCGCGCGTATTTATTTCCCCCTCGCCACCGCTGCACATACGGCTTCGAACGCCCCCCTCACACGCGACCGTCACCTCAAACACATGTCATCCCATCATCGCCGCCAAGCATTCACATGTAGTTTGGGAGTTTGCGTTTCAAAATTTACGTTTTTCATCACCTCCTAAAGTCGTTCCGTTCTGTATTTTTGTTTTGTTTTCCTAGTTTTATCTTTCTGAGAAGTATGTACAAAAGAATGTTACTAAGGGTTGCATCCCGCCATGTTAAAGATTAAGGTGTTCCATGCTGCTACACATATACTAACTAGTTCTCCGATCAGTCGTGTCTCAGTATATCAAAATTTTCAGAGCGTAAAGTTCGTGTTGTTAAACGTAGCGGGTTCCTCCTATTACCACTGTTTCCCAAAGCCTCAGAGTAGACTAACCGGACTTTCATGGGCGTGTTTTCCCAGTTCGAGGTGTAGAGGTCATGTAAAACTGTCACCAGGGTCGCAAAAAAGTCCATGAAAATCCTAGTGACTCCCATTATGACTGTTTCCTTAGGCCTCAGACTAGACTAACCGGACTTTCATGGGTGTGTTTTCCCAGTTCGAGGTGTAGAGGTCATGTAAAACTGTCACCAGGGTTGCAAAAAAGTCCATGAAAATCCCAGTGACTCCCATTATGACTGTTTCCTTAGGCCTCAGACAAGACTAACCGGACTTTCACGGGTGTGTTTTCCCAGTTCAAGGTGCAGAGGATGTGTAAAACTATCACCAGGGTTGCAAAACAGTCCATGAAAATCCCAGTGACTTCCGCAAGAGGCATGGGGGCTTCATGGTGCAGTGGTTAGCCCACTCAGTTCACAACCAAGAGAGCCTGGGTTCGATTCCCGGGCGGAGTGGAAAAATTTGGGTGGCTTTTCCGATACCCTACACCCCTGTCCACCCAGCAGTGAATGGGTACCAGGTATTAATCGGGGGTTGTGTCCTGTCTCCTAGGGTCTGTTCCCTTCTATAATTCCTTCCCCTACTGTCTCTCTCCGGCATATGACCACAGATGTTGCGCCGACTAAACGAAACTTTCCAAACTTTACCGACGAGAGGCTTTTCAAACAGGGGAACCGAGGGGCTGTTACGTTTAATGACCCGTACCTCAATCCTGTGCTGTGTGTGATCGGAGTTAGCGTGTTACGTGTTACAGTGTCGTCAGATGGTAGGTTAACGAAATAACGCAAAAAACGCCAAAAAAAATATATTACAAAAGCCGTCTCTGCATAAATGGTTTCCGCAAGTGGTATTTTTTTCATGGTGTCGTTTATCTCGTTGTTTTACGCTCTATGCAGGGCCGAGAGGTTTCGTTTGCGCTCGGTTACGTGTCCCCCAGGCTGCCAGAGCGAGGGCGATATAGAGCAAGAGATGGAATTTTGAGCGAGAAATGAAAAAAAGTGATTGTGAAAAAGAGCGAGAGATGGAATTTTGAGCGAGAAATGAAAAAAAGTGATTGTGAGAAAGAGCGAGAGATGGAATTTTGAGCGAGAAATTAAAAAACTGATTGTGAGAGGTGGAATTAGAGCGAGAGATGGAATTTTGAGCGAGAAATGAAAAAAAGTGATTGGGAGAAAGAGCGAGAGGTGGAATTAAAACGAGAGATTATGAACTGATTGGGAGAAAGAGCGAAGGAAATATAGAGCGAGGGATTATAAACTTGAGCGAAAGATGAAGTTTTGAGCGAGAAATGAAAAAAAGGGATTGGGAGAAAGAGCGAGAGGTGAAATTAGAACACGAGATTATAAACTGATTGGGAGAAAGAGCGAAGAAGATATAGAGCGAGGGATTATAAACTTGAGCGAGAGATGGAGTTTTGAGCGAGAAATGAAAAAAAGTGATTGGGAGAAAGAGCGAGAGGTGGAATTGGAACGAGAGATTATGAACTGATTGGGAGAAAGAGCGAAGGAGATATAGAGCGAGGGATTATAAACTTGAGCGAAAGATGGAGTTTTGAGCGAGAAATGAAAAAAAGTGATTGTGAGAAAGAGCGAGAGGTGGAATTAGAACAAGAGATTATGAACTGATTGTGAGAAAGAGCGAAGGAGATATAGAGCGAGGGATTATAAACTTGAGCAAGAGATGGAGTTTTGAGCGAGAAATGAAAAAAAGTGATTGTGAGAAAGAGCGAGAGGCGGAAGAGTGAGGAGCAACTGATTAAATTAGAACCACATCCTCCACTGTTGTTTGTCTTTTCTCCTTTTTTTTTTCACCTCCACACACCCTCCTCCACACCCTCCACATTTGTTCTTACGTCCACCATCTACCACTTCCACTTCGTACTTCGTCCTTCTCTGCCTTCCTCCTCTCTGCAATCTTCCCTCTTGTTCCCCTTTCCTCATTTCGCTTTCCTCCCATCCTCCTCCTCTGTCTCCTCCTCCGTTCTTTCACTCAGACTTCCTCTCCTATGCACATGCTATGCTTCCTTCCCTTCTCGTCAGCCCCAGCCACGCTCAGGCCTAAAGATGAGGTGCCCCAGAAGCTTCCATACCCACCAACGACAACTTTTGCGTGACTGACCGAGACTAACCGCTCATACTGCATAGCTAGCCCAAGGACATTCATAGAGCTGTTTCAAGGCAACTCATACTGTGTGACATTGAGAGAGATTTCTGACCGACTGTAACCAACTGAAGGACAATATTTGACGTACGGAAGTCAAGGCGATTCTTATGGTGACTGTCAAGAGAGGCTTTTGACCGACCGTAACTTACCAAATGACGTAAATTCAGCTATGTAAGTCAAGGTGATTTTTACGTTAACTGTCGAGAAAGGCTTTTGACCGACCGTAACTTACCAAATGACGTAAATTCAGCTATGTAAGTCAAGGTGATTTTCGTTAACTGTCGAAAAGGCTTTTGACCGACCGTAACTTACCAAATGACGTAAATTCAGCTATGTAAGTCAAGGTGATTTTTACGTTAACTGTCGAGAAAGGCTTTTGACCGACCGTAACTTACCAAATGACGTAAATTCAGCTATGTAAGTCAAGGTGATTTTTACGTTAACTGTCGAGAAAGGCTTTTGACCGACCGTAACTTACCAAATGACGTAAATTCAGCTATGTAAGTCAAGGTGATTTTTACGTTAACTGTTGAGAGAGGCTTTTGACCGACCGTAACTTACCAAATGACGTAAATTCAGCTATGTAAGTCAAGGTGATTTTTACGTTAACTGTCGAGAAAGGCTTTTGACCGACCGTAACTTACCAAATGACGTAAATTCAGCTATGTAAGTCAAAGCGATTTTTACGTTAACTGTTGAGAGAGGCTTTTGACCGACCGTAACTTACCAAATGACGTAAATTCAGCTATGTAAGTCAAGGTGATTTTTACGTTAACTGTTGAGAGAGGCTTTTGACCGACCGTAACCAATTGAAAGATATCAATTGATCTACGTAAGTCAAAACGATTCTTACGGTGACTGTCGAGAGAGGCTTTTGACCGACTTAAACCAGACAAAAGACATCAGTTGATCTATGTAAGTCAAGGCGATTCTTACGGTGACTGTCGAGAGAGAGATTTTGACCGACCGCAACGAACCAAAAGACAACAATTGAGCTACGTAATTCAACCTGATTCATACCGTTACGTGACGTGAAGCTTCATAAGGTGACCCGGAAGCGCTCGTACTCACCGCCTATTTTTATTATTATCATCATTGTTACGTATCGTCGCTCTGTTACAACGGCCGGCCTGGGGGTCTCGTATGCCTTGGAGTGAGGGTCCTGAGAGTGGCTTTAATCGTTGCTGGTGTTTTAGTGATAACATTCCTAGATATTGTGTTATTTTTGTGTGTTTTTTTTCCTTTTATTTTCCTTTCTTCCCCCATTTTTAACTCCTCCCCCTCCCTTTTTTCTTTTCTCTTTCCCTCCCCCTTTTTTTCTCTCTCCCCCCTCCCCCTTTTTTTCTTTTCTCTTTCCCTTCCCCTTTTTTCTCTTCTCTCCCCCCTCCCCTTTTTTTCTTTTCTCTCCCCCCTCCCCCTTTTTTTCTCTCTCCCCCCTCCCCCTTTTTCTTTTCTCTTTCCTTCCTTTTTCTCTCCCCCTCCCCTTTTTCTTCTCTCCCCCTCCCCTTTTTTTCTTCTTTCCCTCCCCTTTTTATTTTATTTTCTCCCCTTTTTCCCTTTCCTTCCCCTTTTTTTTCCCTCCCCTTTTTCTTTTCTCTTTCCCTCCCCTTTTTTTCTCTTCTTTCCCTCCCCCTTTTTTATTTTATTTTCTCCCCCTTTTTTTCCCTTTCCCTTCCCCCTTTTTTTTTTCCCTCCCCCTTTTTTTCTTTTCTCTTTCCCTCCCCTTTTTTCCCTCTTCTTTCCTCCCTTTTTTATTTTATTTTCTCCCCTTTTTCCCTTTCCCTCCTCCCCTTTCTCTCTCCCCTCCCTTTTTTCTCCTTTCCCTCCCCTCCTTTTTTCTTCTTTCCTCCCCCTTTTTTCCCATTTCCTCCCCCTTTTTTTCTCCTTTCCCTCCTCCCTCCCTTTTTTTTTTTTTTTTCCCATCCTCCGAGAGAAAGAAAGAAAGGAAGAGAGTTGCGTCTCGTCTCGTCTCGTCTCAGCGCACGGCAGCGTCTCACTGGTTCATGCTTTTTATTATTATTATTATTATTATTATTATTATTATTATTATTATTATTATTATTATTATTACAGGCTTCTCCATTTTCAGTTCTATTTAGCTTCATTTTCTTTCTCATTTTTCTCTTTTCCTTAATTTTCCTGTTTTTCATTTTCATTCTCATCTTTTCTCTCTTTTTCCTATTTTCTTTTCCTTGTCTTCTTCTTGATCTGTCTTTTTCTTCATTCTCACTTCATTTTTTTATCCCCATCTTCATTTTTATATCTTTTCTACTTAATTTTTCTCTTCCTATTTTCTTTTTCTCATTTCCTTCTTGATTTCCTCGTTTTCTTCTTCAGCTACGTCATTTTTCTTCATTTCCACATCATTCTCACTGCATTGCTTATTTCCTATCTACATTTTCATATCTATTTTACTTATTTTTTCTCATTTTCCTATTTTCTTTTTCTCATTTCCTTCGTAATTTCCTTGTTTCCTTCTTCATCTACGTCTTTCTTCCTCATTCTCACTTCATTGCTTATTTCCTATCTACATTTTCATATCTATTTTACTTATTTTTTCTCATTTTCCTATTTTCTTTTTCTCATTTCCTTCGTAATTTCCTTGTTTCCTTCTTCATCTACGTCTTTCTTCCTCATTCTCAATTCATTTCTGTATTTCCTATCTTCATTTTCTCCCTCACTTCCGCCCATTCAGTCGACAGGAACAACTTAACGTATTCCCCGAGGATCATGAACCAGTGACCTGCCGTAGAGAGCCTTCGGTTAGACATACCCAAACACCCGTGGCATTAGCGTTCGTGTCTGCAGCAATCTTACGTACCTCGCGCAATCTGCCGCCTGCGGGTCTTACGTTTATAGAAGTTACGGCGCTGATAGGGAAGCGACGATCGTAGTGAGAGAGAGAGAGAGAGTGTGTGTGTTTTACGTTTATAGAAGTTACAGCGCTGATATAGAAGCGACGATCGTAGTGAGAGAGAGAGAGTGTGTGTGTGCGTGCTTTACGTTAATAGAAGTTACGGCGCTGATATAGAAGCGACGATCGTAGTGAGAGAGAGTGTGTGTGTGTGAGTGTGTGCGTGTTTTACGTTTATAGAAGTTTCGGCGCTGATGCAGAGGAGACGAGCGTGGCGAGAGTGTGCGTATGTGTGTGTGTGTGTAGGTATAGATACTTCGTGGTGCCAAATGAATCCCAGTGCTTGTTTCGTGATCCTTATACTCCATCTTCAAATACGTTTATCTCATTTATTACGTTTATCATTATTATTATTGCTGTGTATGTGTTTTCTTCCTCCTCTTCTTCTTCTTCTCCGTAAATACAGCGTGCCATGAAGTTCTCTCAGACTAATTCAGTGTACAATGTTGTTGATACCTTTATGGCGAGCACAAATAGTCTAGGCTTACGTCAGAGTATTCGTTACTATTATCTAAGGGACTATACCGTTATGAGGGGGGTGCCGGGCGGCCGAGACTGATGCTCCTTGTGGTAGGCTAACGGTGTGTTGTGTCAGGCTGAGAAAAATATAACGTGTAGGGTAAACTTGTGGAAAATTAAAAAAGTAAAATGTATTGATATGCTGGAAAAAAAGAGCTTCTAATGTGTGTTGTATCATGCTGAGAAAAATATGACTTTTAGGGGAAACTTCTGAAAAATTTAAAAGAGTAAAATGTTTTGATATGCTGGAAAAAATATGTCAGCTTGTATTGTATTGTGACTGTGTGGGAAATACTCTTATAAAACTAACACAACTAAAAGAAGCATATATTTTAAGCCAGCACAATGTTAGCAATAATTTTAAGTTTTATAAAGGTAAAAACATCAATTGTCAGCTAGTAATGTATTGTATAATGATTGTGTAATGTTATCTTGATGGAAAGCATGAATTCTAACCGTGGACAGTCTCAGCAATAATGAAAAGTCCCGCATCGGTAAAAAAATCAATTGTAGGAAATATTGTGACGGAAAACCATGAATTCTAACCCAACTGGAAGTCCATGTCGGTAAAAAGATCAATTGTAGGAAATATCTCAACGGAAAAGCATGATTGGTAAAAAGCACATTGGTAAAAAGATCAATTGTAGGAAATATCTCGACAGAAAAGCATGGTTGGTAAAAAGATCAATTGTAGGAAATATCTCGACAGAAAAACATGGTTGGTAAAAAGCACGTTGGTAAAAAGATCAATTGTAGGAAATATCTCAATGGAAAAACATGGTTGGTAAAAAGCACGTTGGTAAAAAGATCAATTGTAGGAAATATCTCAATGGAAAAGCATGGTTGGTAAAAAGCACGTTGGTAAAAAGATCAATTGTAGGAAATATCTCAATGGGAAAACATGGTTGGTAAAAAGCACGTTGGTAAAAAGATCAATTGTAGGAAATATCTCGACAGAAAAGCATGGTTGGTAAAAAGATCAATTGTAGGAAATATCTCTGGAAAAGCATGGATGGTAAAAAGCACGTTGGTAAAAAGATCAATTGTAGGAAATATCTCAATGGAAAAGCATGGTTGGTAAAAAGATCAATTGTAGGAAATATCTCTGGAAAAGCATGGATTCTAACCCAACCGAAAGTCCTACATCGGTAAAAAGATTAATTGGAGGAAATATCTCAACGGAAAAGCACGAATCCTAATCCGGCACTGTGTCAGCAATAATGGAAAGTCCCTCAATGGTAAAAGACTCGATCGCCAACACCCCCAGGCCAGGAGCATCAGTCTTGCGCCACCCCCGGAGAGGCTGTGGTGGTGTGGAGGTTTAGGGTGAGCCGATGAGCCGCGCGCCCCCACCGAGCCCCACACACTAAGAGACAGACAGACAGAGACAGAGACAGCTCAAGACAGCGTGTGGTTACCTCTGTGTGTGCGTATGTGTTACTCTAGCGATGCAAAAAAACGGAGAAAACGCAAAAAAAGTTGGGTAAATAAAGTGTATTCTTGCATCATTTGTGGTCGATATTGTTCTTAGTGTCGCTGTGAAGAACCGGAAACCCTACATGTTAGAAACGTCTCGACCGCTCTAACTGTACTTAAAAAAAAAGATAATATTTTTTAGCCACAATTGTGTTCCGTAATTAAAAAAAGGAACTAAAAATGAGAGCCGTAGGCCGAGCTCACTAGTATATAATGCAATGTATGGTGTCCTCTTTGTATATTTTGTGTAATTTATTGTCAACTGTACATAAAAAGATGATAGATGGAGCGGCATTTTATTTGACGAGATCCCATGTTGCTAGAGTGCTTTGTTGATGGAGAATTTTAACCCCTTGACTGCGGATTTCCTACAGTCAAACCTCACCAAGCCACAGGGATGGAGTAAGGGAAAAAGGTTGGACGTAGGAGAGGAAGGATAACTATTGAAGATTTAGATCACTTAACTCATTCACAGACCTAATATGTCTTCTAATTAGTAAGGTGTTTGTTTTGGGGTCACTAATTAATGTTTCTGGGTTAAGTTAGCCTTCTACTACAACAATTTCTACTTCTATTTCTACTTTCAAAATTGTATGGTTCTGGAGTAAGCACTAATAAGCCTTTTAATTGATACTGTTGTTTGGGGTCACTAATATATGTTTCTGGGTTACATTAGGCTTCTTCATCTACTATTTCTACTTTCAAAATTGTATGATTCTGGGTTAAGTACTAAATGGTTCTGGGTTTAGCACTAATAAGCCTTTTAATTTATAGTGTTGTTTTGGGGTCACTAATATATGTTACAGGGTTACATTAGCCTTCTACTACCACTATTTCTACTTCTATTTCTACTTTCAAAATTGTATGGTTCTGGGTTAAGTACTAAATGGTTCTGGGTTTAGCACTAATAAGCCTTTTAATTGATAGTGTTGTTTGGGGTCACTAATATATCTTTCAGGGTTACATTAGCCTTCTACTACCACTATTTCTACTTCTATTTCTACTTTCAAAATTGTATGGTTCTGGTTTAAGCACTAATAAGCCTTTTAATTGATAGTGTTGTTTTGGGGTCACTAATATATGTTTCTGTGTTACATTAGCCTTCTACTACCACTATTTCTACTTCTATTTCTGCTTTCAAAATTGTATGGTTCTGGGTTAAGTACTAAATGGTTCTGGGTTTAGCACTAATAAGCCTTTTAATTGATAGTGTTGTTTGGGGTCACTAATATATGTTTCTGTGTTACATTAGCCTTCTACTACCACTATTTCTACTTCTATTTCTACCTCCAAAATTATATGGTTCTAGGTTAAGTACTAAATGGTTCTGGGTTTAGCACTAATAAGCCTTTTAATTGATAGTGTTGTTTGGGGTCACTAATATATGTTTCTGTGTTACATTAGCCTTCTACTACCACTATTTCTACTACTATTTCTACTTCCAAAATTATATGGTTCTAGGTTAAGTTACCCCCACATGATCACCATTGCTACTTTCAAATTGTATGTGGGTATCTGGGTTAAGCTGTCCTCCCATGATCACCTTTTCTTGTCTTATTTCAACTTTCTAAACCTTATCATTGGGTGCCGGTTTTGTTTAGGTCTTAATATGCCCTCATCCAGTGGCCATCAGCTAGTGTTCCTATCCCTGTTGGCATTGAACTCATTTTCACTTATATTTCAACTTTCTAAGCTTTATCATTGGGTGCCGGTTTTGTTTAGGCCTTAATATATCCTCATCCAGTGGCCATCAGCTGGTATTCCTATCCCTGGTGGCATTGAACTCATTTATATTATTTTTTACTTATATTTCAACTTTCTAATCTGTATCATTGGCTGCCGGTTTTGTTTAGGTCTTAATATATCCTCATCCAGTGGCCATCAGCTAGTGTTCCTATCCCTGGTGGCATTGAACTCATTTTTACTCTTATTTCAACTTTCTAATCTGTATCATTGGGTGCCGGTTTTGTTTAGGTCTTAATATATCCTCATCCAGTGGCCATCAGCTAGTGTTCCTATCCCTGGTGGCATTGAACTCATTTTTACTCTTATTTCAACTTTCTAATCTGTATCAATGGTTTTGTGTAGGTCATTTATGTTCTCATCCAGTTATGTTGAGTTTGTATTCATATCCCTGTTGGCCTTGAACTCATTTTTTGTCGCCCTGGGAAAGGTGACCCGCCTCTACCTGCCTCATTAAAGACAGGTTTGAAGCACGAGATGGATTGCCGCACTGTGAAGCAGGTCTCAAGAGTTGGTAAGCCTATATAGGCCTATTGCCCGGGGGTTCCTCTGAGCTGGTTTAACTCTTTGTATTAATATTTCTTAATAGCTACTGATATAATATTTTTTAGTGAGTTTAGTAAGTCAACTCAACTCTGGAAATGCAACACCTTTATCTCCGTACCAAAAGTGGAATTTAAAAGCCACACTAGCTACATACATAAATGCTAATCAATCAATCAATCAATCAATGGGGGCATATGTCGGGGGGCGCGTCGCTTCGCCCACCCTACGACGCTAAGAACGGGGGTCCCTCCGGGCGAGTCTCCGTGCAGGATACCTTATCTTATTATCTTAAACAAAACAAGGAAATTTAAAGTTGTAAAGCTAAACAGACACATAAAACAATGCATACTAGTTATTTTACTGTTATATATACTGTTTAACTCTCTTGCTAAATCCTGGTTAATGCAAAATAGGTCTATATAGGGAATGCGAAGCCACAGCCACATCCGGACACCGTGTTTAGATTACGGCGGGAGTGACTGTCAAAACGTCCGTCATTTTAAGTGTTTTTCCGCGTTTATAAGTGCATTTCGAAGTGTCAGGCGTCGTAAAAGTTTCCCAAGTGTTCCCAAGTGTTCCCAAGTGCCCTCATGTTTCCCAAGTGTTTCCAAGTTTCGTCGTTTCCCAAGTTCCTTCAAGTTTCGTCGAGATGCTGTCACTGTTTCGTAGGGTAAGTGTAGGCCTATAAGGTGTTTCTGTGTTCTTACTTTCTTCTTCTTCTTCTTTGTGTTCTTCCTTTTTTTTACGACAAAGGAGGCAGCTCAAGGGGACAAAAAAAGGAAACAATAATAAAAAAAAGCCCGCTACTCGCTGCTCCTAAAAAGAATCCAAAGAGGTGGCCGAAAAAAGGGTCAATTTCGGGAGGATTGATTTTACCTGTTTGTGTTTTTTTACAAGGTTGCGTTAAGTGTGTATAGCGTCTTTTGCGTCTTTTGTAACTGTTTAATCTCTATTGCAACTATTATACGATTCTCTGCTAAGGAAAAGGA
Source organism: Eriocheir sinensis (assembly GCF_024679095.1). Classification (NCBI taxonomy): domain Eukaryota; kingdom Metazoa; phylum Arthropoda; class Malacostraca; order Decapoda; family Varunidae; genus Eriocheir; species Eriocheir sinensis. The sequence goes on from NC_066515.1 coordinate 26,321,111, forward strand.
GGTATATAAGGGGAGACGTTTCTATGACTGCGGGTTAATTACTGTGCGGGCTGTGTTGGTATGGGGTAAGGCAGGGTTAAAGAGGGACAGGGGTAAGGAAGGATAGGGTAGGGAGGGAAGGATAGGGTTGTAGGGTAAATATACAGTCATACCCACGCATACAGGTAGACATACAGACATACCCACCGCCGTCTCCCAGCTCAAAGATAATGTTGTTTTTGGGACATATATGTTTTTTTTAGTAGTAGGTATATTGTTTTAGTGTTGTGTGTGTGTTTGTTTTGTTTGTTGCTGTGTTGGTTTGTGTATGAGAGAGAGAGAGAGAGAGAGAGAGAGAGAGAGAGAGAGAGAGAGAGAGAGAGAGAGAGAGACTATTATATCTACAGAATAGCCTACGATCCGACTTACTCCCATCAACAATATCCTTTTTATAGTTTTTCTTATTCTCATATATAACACCGTTTATTTCAAGTTTATATTCTTTTCTATTTCTCTGTGTTATGTTTCTCCTCATTTTCTCCCGTCCCTTTTTCTTTAACTCCTTTTCCATAACCCTTTTCATAGTTTTTCTTATTCTCATATATAACACTATTTATTTCCAGTTTATATGTTTCTCTATTTCTCTGTGTGTTTTGTTTCTCCTCAATTTCTCCCGTCCCTTTGTCCTTAACTCCTTTTCCATAACCCTTTCCCTCACACATAGAAATCCACCACCACAGAACATAAGGAAGGGAGGGGTAAGGATTGTGGAAGAGGAGGAGGAAGGGATGGAAGAGGGGGTAGGAGGGAGGAGGAGGAAGGTAAGGAGGTTAACCAGAAACATTATAAAACAAAAACAAAAACTATATGCTTAGAAATCTTTAATACTCACATCTTTATACAACACACCAATAAATACACGAGAGAAAGACTTGGAAGTGTGTACAATAAATAAAGAAAGACTTATAAGAAACATCAGATCGGGCTATAGTTCTGAGGTCTGGGTTCTGGCACGTCGACTAGGAGAGTTACCCCTTGAACCTCTTACTGAGCGGGGGCACCGGTAGCCTCAGCGCGCGCCTTGGCCTCGTCCTCAAGCCTTGCCTTCTCGATCTGCTCAATGGCGTGCTGGGGCATGGGGTGGAGGGGAAGGGGAGCCACGGGGAGGAGGGAGGAGTCGGGACGGAAGCCACCCTCATCGGCCACGAAGTTCACGGTAGCCAGTTCGCCGTTAGCCAGAGGGAAGCTGTTGGGAGAGATGTTGTTGATGAGGAGTGTGAAGTTGAGGAGTTAGGAGAGACAGGAGGTGGATAAAGGAGAGAGAGAGAGAGAGAGAGAGAGAGAGAGAGAGAGAGAGAGAGAGAGAGAGAGAGAGAGAGAGAGAGAGAGGAGGGGAAATGGTAAGATCAGACAATAGGTAAAGTTTGGTAATTAGGTAACTCGTTATTATTATTATTATTATTATTATTATTATTATTATTATTATTACTGCTGTTGTTTCACGTTCAGAAAGTAACCTCATCCTCTTCTTTTTCTTTTCTTCTTTTTCTTCTTCTTCTTCTTCTTCTTATTATTATTATTATTATTATTATCATTATTATTATTGCACGGTCTATTGGGAAACCCTTCTAGCGTATAAGATGACACGCGTAGGACAGACGTGAATCGAAAAGCAATATCATAGGAAGAGGAGGAGGGAAGAGGAGGAGGAAGGAGAGGGTGGGATGGTGCTTGGTGGCTGGCTGACTGCTCCGTGTGTGTGTGTGTGTGTGTGTCGCGAGGCGAGAAGGGAAGGGAAGGGAAGGAAGGAAGGAAGGAAGGCAAGAGATTGGAAAACTTTGCGATGGAGTCACGCATCTTTGGTTTTGCTGATATATGAAGTTAAGAGAGAGAGAGAGAGAGAGAGAGAGAGAGAGAGAGAGAGAGAGAGAGAGAGAGAGATGGTGTAAATATTATGGAGTGTGGACGATGAAAATATAGATAGATAACGATAGACAAGATGAAGATAATGAAGAGAAAGAACTTTAATATGATAGAGATAAAATTAATAGGACAGATAATTATTTAAGAACATATGGTAATGAATAACAGTGAATACGGTGAACACATAAGTTATCCAAGAGAAAAACTTTAATGGAGAAAGCATGGTATGGAAAACGGAGAAATGAGAGAACTATGAGAAGACAGAAGTTGAATATAAGTATGCATAGTAAAGTATTGAACCGTATTGATCTCATGACGAATATAATGAAACTAGACGATATGAAAACTTGAGGGAGGAATTACGAGACGGCCTAAACAACTGCATCAACAAAAACAATAACAACAACACTATATCCTTCTTCCCTTCAATGCTAGAACTGCACCATCACCACCATCACCACCACCTACAATGCCTTACCTGTACGAGCCCTCAATGTTGGCGCCCCCGGTTAATCCCTCACGGCCCGCCTGCTGGACCTTGATGCCGTTGTCAGCTTCGAAGTTTGAGCTGTGGGCACCAAGGGCGTCTGGGTTCAGCTGCTGCTGGAGGAGGATGAGGACTGGGGGCGGGGTGGGGGCGGCGGGGAGCTTCTCGGCGACGGCAAGGCCGGCCAGGCAGATGAGAACGGCCTGGCGAAGGGGAGAGAGAAGATTGGTTACAGAGATTATACCATTGACGTTTTGTGTTGAAGAAGGGAAAAGGGAGGAAGGAAAGACTGGAAAGGAAGGGAGAGTTTTAAAATGACAGTGGCAAAAGAGAATGAGATGAACAGCCTGACGAAGGAGAGGAAAGTAGACCGATTTCAGAAACTACCCAATGAAGTTTTGTGTTAATATGAAGAAGGAAGGAAGGAAAGACGGGAAAGGAAGGGAGAGTTTTAAAATTGACAGTGGTTAGGGGAAGAGGAAATTAAAAGGCAGAAGGAGCTTGACGAAAGAGAGGATCAAGATTGGATTCAGAAACTACCTAATGGCGTTTTGTGTTGCTGTGAAGAAGGGAGGAAGGAAAGACGGGAGAGGTAGTGAGTGTGTTAGAATTCCGGCTGTGAGGGGAAGATGATTGAATGTGAGGTAGAATGTACAAAGAAAAAGGGGAAAAAGAAATGTGATAAATTGCCTGACGAAGGGAGGGGAATTGAGAGTGGCTTCAGAAACTATTCAATGTTATATTTGAAGGGAAGGAAAGGAAGGGAAGGGAAGGTGGGGAGAGAAAGAGGGGAGAGGAAAGAGGAAGAAGGAATAGTTGAAACGGAGAGAAGGGGAAAGGAAGTGAGGGGAAAGGAAGAAAAAAATAAAGAAAAACTGAAAAGGTAG
>NC_066515.1:26329386-26331886 GCF_024679095.1 Eriocheir sinensis
TAGGTAAACAGAAATATAAGGACAAGGACAAGGAGGTAACTCTCTCTCTCTCTCTCTCTCTCACAAAAAAATAAATACGTATAATTTCAACAAAGTCTTTATTCAACATTTCTTATATACAAAATAACAACAAAAAATAACAAAAACAACGATGGATGGATAGACAGATAGACAGACAGACAGATAGATGCATAGACAGACTTCCAAACCTCCAGCAAGGAATCTAATCTCAAGGGAAATCACAGCAAAGGGTTTGATACGGGTTCAGGTATAAGATTGACCTCACCTGTAATCGACACGTCTCCTACCTGTTCACCTCTTAATCAACGTTCTTATTACCTGCCTCACCTGTGTTTTTAATTGATGATAATAATAGTAGTTTTACATCACACAATTGGAGAGGAAATCAAATCAACAATGGAGGGAGTGTGGAGGGAGGAGATAGTGGCACTGATTGGGGAGGTATAACTTATCTCCTCCTCCTCCTCCTCCTCCTCCTCCATTACCTCTTCCTGCAATACCTCTTCCTCCTCCTTCTCCTCATTTCTCTTCTCTAATTCCTCTTCTAACTGAACCTCATCTAAAACCTCAAAATTTTCTCTTGTTTCTGGCTCAACGTTCACTAAATCAACCTCCTGCTTCGGTACGCCGTTAGAACCCTCCTCAAAATGACCCTGGTAAGCTTCGGACTCAACCTGGACCTCCTCGTGGACTGGACTCTCCTCGAAGACTTGAAGACCCTCAAAGTCCTCTCTTGGTATTTGAAGGTCCGCTGAGCTCTCCTCCTGGACTGGGTGAAGGAACTGGTCTTGTGTATCAGTGGTCTGGACTTCCGGGCTTACTCGGGTCTCGAACTGGACTGGATCGCTTTCCTCTCCTTGGTTGATCTGGTCTAGTGAAAGTTCGGTCTGGCGGGATACCTGGGTGGACTCTGGACTGGGTTGGCTTCGGAGAGCTTGGGCATAGTGTGGACTTACTGGGGTCGCGAACTGAACTGGGTCATGATCTTCCTCTCCTTGGTTGAGCTGGTCTAGTGAAAGTTCGATCTGATGCGTTAAATGGGTGGAATCTGGACTGGGTTGGCTTCGGAGAGCTTGGACAGAGTGTGAACTTACTGGGCTCGCGAACTGAATTGGGTCATGATCTTCCTCTCCTTGGTTGAGCTGGTCTAGTGAGAGTTCGGTCTGACGCTTTACCTGATCGGAATCTGGACTGGGTTGGGTCTGGAGAGCTTGTCCGGACTCGGAACTGTCTGTATAGAGGACTTCACTTGCTGTGGTATCAAACTGGACTGGGTTATGGTCCTCCTCTCCTTGGTTGAACTGGTCTTGTGGGAATTCGGTCTGACGCGTTGCCTGGTCGGACTCTGGACTTTGTTGGGTGTAGAGACCTTCTGTGTAGTAGTTCTGGACTTGGTCTGGTGAGGAGATTGAAGTCTGGTCTTCACCCTGGACTTGCTCTGGTGTGGACTCGTGTGGAAGAGATAGATTATGTTCGCTAATGGATCCTTCCCTACCCTGGACCGTATCTTCCTCCTCCTCCATCTCCTCTGAACCGGATTTTGCCTTAGTAAACACAGATTCATTTTGAGTAAGTGGACTCGCAAAAGATGAACCTACACTGGACTCCCCCTCACTCTCCCCCTCCCCCTCTTCCCCTTCCTCCCCCTTACCCCTCTCTCGGACTGGGATGTAAACCGGAGTGTCCCCAAGTCGGCTCTCCACTGCACTATTCCATACCTTCTCTTCCGGCGTCCATGTGTTCGAATCCCACTCAGTTTCATAAGCACTCGTCACCACAGGGTAGAAGAGGGTTGGTTCCTGCTTCTGCTCGTACTGGGGTGAACCGGGGGAGTACTGGGACGTGTGGGGGGAGAAGAAGAGATCATAATCCTCCTCGCCTTCCTCCTCCTCCTCCTCCTCCTCTGAATGGGTTTGTTTGGGTTGAGATTTCGTCGCTTTTCTCTTCGTTTTCTCTCCATATTTTGCGTTTTCCCAGTCTGTCTCTTCCTTAAACTGGGGTTCCGTGTACTGGGGGAGCAGGAAAGGGTACTGGGGGGTCTCTTCCTTGCTCTGGGGTACCGGGTTTTCATACTGGGGTTCAAGTTCCTCATACTGTTCAAGGTTTTCATATTGTTCCTCCGGTTTCTCATACTGGGGGGCCGGTTTCTCATACTGGGGGGCTGGTTTCTCATAGTGGGGAGCTGGTTTCTCATACTGGGGTGCCGGTTTCTCATACTGGGGGACTGGTTTCTCATACTGGGGGGCTGGTTTTTCATACTGGGGGACTGGTTTCTCATACTGGGGGGCTGGTTTTTCATTCTGGGGGGCTGGTTTCTCATACTGGGGAGCTGGTTTCTCATACTGGGGGGTCGGTTTCTCATACTGGGGGACTGGGTTCTCATACAGGGGTTCTTTAACGTACTCAAACTCCTCTTTCTCATACTGGGGTGGGGTTTCATCCTCCCCCAGTGATCCGGGTTCGGTATACTGGGGTTCTG
>NC_066515.1:26346886-26351886 GCF_024679095.1 Eriocheir sinensis
GTGGGTGTGGGTGTGTTATGGGCCCATCTATTACAGTGTGGGTGTTATGGGCCCATCTATACTGTGTGGGTGTGGGTGTTATGGGCCCATCTATACTGTGTGGGTGTGGGTGTTATGGGCCCATCTATACTGTGTGGGTGGGTGTGTTAGTGGCCCATCTATACTGTGTGGGTGTGGGTGTTATGGGCCCATCTATACTGTGTTTGTGGGTGTGTTATGGGCCCATCTATTACAGTGTGGGTGGGTGTGTTAGTGGCCCATCTATACTGTGTGGGTGTGGGTGTTATGGGCCCATCTATACTGTGTGGGTGTGGGTGTTATGGGCCCATCTATACTGTGTGGGTGTGTGTGTTATGGGCCCATCTATACTGTGTGGGTGTGGGTGTTATGGGCCCATCTATACTGTGAGGGTGTGGGTGTGGTGGGCCCTGGTGGTTTTTTTTTTTTGGTGGGGCCTGGTGTTTTTTTTTTGGTGGGGCCTGGTGTTTTTTTTTTGGTGGGGCCTGGTGTTTATTTGTGGGGCCTGGTGTTTTTTTTTGGTGGGGCCTGGTGTTTATTTGTGGGGCCTGGTGTATTTTTTTGTGGGGCCTGGTGTTTTTTTTTGGTGGGGCCTGGTGTTTTTTTTGGTGTGGCCTGGTGTTGTTTTTTGCTGGGGCCTGGTGTTTTTTTTGTGGGGCCTGGTGTGTTTTTTTTGGTGTGGCCTGGTGTTTTTTTGTGGGGCCTGGTGTTTTTTTGTGGGTATTTTCCACTGTTGCATGCATTCCTAATCCATGGTAATATATAATGATAACAATAATACTGATATAATTACAACTACTATAACAGGTGGTGGTGGTGGTGGTGGTGGTACGTGATAGTGGTGGTGGTGGTGGTACGTGATAGTGGTGGTGGTGGTGGTACGTGGTGGTGGTGGTGGTGGTGGTACGTGATAGTGGTGGTGGTGATGGTGGTGGTGGTACGTGATAGTGGTGGTGGTGATGGTGGTGGTGGTACGTGATAGTGGTGGTGGTGGTGGTGGTGGTGGTACGTGATAGTGGTGGTGGTGGTGATGGTGGTGGTACGTGATAGTGGTGGTGGTGATGGTGGTGGTGGTACGTGATAGTGGTGGTGGTGGTGGTGGTACGTGATAGTGGTGGTGGTGGTGGTGGTACGTGATAGTGGTGGTGGTGATGGTGGTGGTGCCGCCCTTGCTTTGCCTTTCCCTTGCACTCAAAAATAGTGTAAAAGTGGAAAACAGCAAAAGCGCATAGACTGGAAAATCAGGGAAAGAAATGGACAGAAAACCTAAGTTCAGGATGAATGCTTAAGCCTTGCCTTGCCCTGCCCTTCCCTTGCCCTGTCCTGCCTTGGCTGCCAGCCCTGTGCGTCTCGCCTTCTTGGCTGGCTGGCCTTGTGCGTTACCTGACCTTGCCTTCTTGGCTGGCCAGCCCTGTGCGTCTCGTCTTCTTGGCTGGCCATATATAGCCCTGTGCGTTGGTCTTCCCTTGCCTTATCCTTCCCTTGCCCTGACCTTCCCTTGTCCTGCCCAGCCCTTCCCTTGCCCAGCCCTTCCCTTGCCCTGCCCTTCCCTTGTCTTGTCCTGCCTTGGCCGCCAGCCCTGTGCGTCTCGTCTTCTTGGCTGGCTGGCCTTGTGCGTTACCTGACCTTGCCTTCTTGGCTGGCCAGCCCTGTGCGTCTCGTCTTCTTGGCTGGCCATATATAGCCCTGTGCGTTGGTCTACCTTGCCTTGTCCTTCCCTTGCCCTGACCTTCCCTTGTCCTTCCCTTGCCTTGCCTTGCCCTTTATTCACGTGCAATACTGAGCACTTCATCCTGAACTTAGGTTTTCTGTCCATTTCTTACCCTGATTTGCCTGCCTATGTGCTTTTGCTATTTTCCACTATTACATTTTTCACTCAACTTTCACTGCTCAGATCTTCCTCCGTCTTCCTCCTCCACTCTGCTATGCCACTCCTCTTCCTCAATGATCTCCACCACAGATGCTAATAGCCTTTGCCTCTCCTCTTCATACCTTTCACAGGCTACTATCAGGTGCTCTTTTGTTTCTTTTTCCCGGGGTTATATTTATATAACGTTATATAACGAAAAAAAGGTTGATTAAATTGCTTTGTTTCCTTAGGGATGATTCTTGATGACATATGATTGTGATGACATATGATTGTATGTCTGCAGGAAGGGTTATACGTGATGATTTCTATACATAAACTAATATGCATAACAGGGAAATGAAGAATGAGATGTTTGTATAAGGTCAAAAGGGCTGATTCTCGATGATGTGTGTCTGTGTTGCATTCTGCCATATATACACTCCAAGCTTACATGAAGGGCTATACGTACTGAAATTTATAAAATCAATTATACATAAAAGGAAAATGATGAATAAGAAGTTTGTATAGGGTCAAAAGGGCTGATTCTCAACGATGTATGTCTGTATTGCTTTCTTTCATACGCTTCTTGCTTGTATGAAGGGCTATACGCACTGAAATTTATACACGAGCAATTATACTTATATATTTGTAAGTATATGTACGATGCGACATTTTAAGCGTACGTTATTGGGTTATATTTGTAAGTATATGTATGAAGCGATATATTTACGTATGTTTAGGTGGTATAGTTTAAGCAAAAGGTACTGGGTTTTATATTTCTAAGTGTGTGTACTAAACTATATTTTTACATATCTACCAGTGGGATATATTTTAAATGTGCTGTGGGAAAATACATATGGGGAGCGTATTAATCTGGCATAATGGTAGTATCGTAACAGCTTTGGTGCTGCTGCGATTGGCTATTAACAACATCTATGGCTTTTCAATGCCAAACCTAACTTCCTCTTCGACTATTCACATTAACCTTTTTGCTGCTGCTGCTGCTATTAACAACTATATATGGTTTCTGCATGACTATTTGCTGCTACGGCTATTTACAATTTCTACGGATTTTGGGTATTGCAACAAACCCATACACTGTTGATCGAAACAACCTCGTAAGCTTTTGTTACAACACCGCACACTTTCGTTACAACCACGTATGCTTTCAAAACAATTCTGTACCCTTTTGTTACAACCCCATGTGCTTTTATAACAACGTGCACTCTTTCGTAACAATTAATTTCCTGACCAAATAAGAGGATTAGGCCTACGGGGGACACCTCTTGAAAAAAAAAACGCGCCAAGACTTTTACCTCAAATCAAGGTGGTGTGGAAATAAAGTCAACACACGAACACACACACAGTACCATACACCCCGTTATACAGTGTCTCCGCCATACGAAGACACGCATATACGGTTGAGAGGGCTGATCCTCGATGATGTGTGATTGAATGTCTGCAGTAAGGGTTATAAGTGATGATTTCTAAACGCAAATAAATATACGTAACGAAAAATGGTTGATTAAAATGCCTTCTGTTTCCTTAGGGATGATTCTTGATGACATATGATTGTATGTGTGCAGGAAGGGTTATACGTGATGATTTCTATACAGTTTTCCTGTCCACCCTGACACCCTCTGTAACACCTTGACCTCTTCTACCCAGTCTTTTCTTACCCCTACCCCATTAATTGTGACTGCTTTAGTTCCTTAATCCTAAATACTTCAGTCACCCATCGAAATAAAGAAAATGGAGCACACAGGATGCGTCTACACCTATGGTCAGGTGAAGACTGGTGGTGGGTAGGTTTTAGTCGAAGCAGTCTGAGGTAGAAAAGACCTGTTATATTCTATTGATCTTGGTCACAGAAACCATTCAGCTACAGAGGCGCAGGGGCTGGGGAAGAGAAAATTCACAAAATACGTTTTGGAACATTCCTGACAGCTGATCCATAGTGGCCCACATTGCCCATATGGGTCCCACATCAGACCCATGCTCATAATCATTTGCCCACATATAGCCCACGAAGGGCCCACATGGGCCACATGGGCCCAACTCCACCTACTCACAAACCCATATGGGGCCCATATTTTTTGCTGGCTGGGTATATACCTGTTAATCTTCTCTATTGCTGTTGTCATACCTGTGATCACACCTGTTCTTAATGAGGTATACTTTACTTAACGAAAATAAAGAAGGAGAAAAAAGACACCCTCATCATACCCCGTTTTCTATGACGCAAAAAGAAAATAGAAAATGGGAAATGAAAGTGTGTGGAACTGACTGACTGACTGATTGGGTGACTGGCTGACTGACTGGGTGACTGACTGATTGACTGACTGACTGGGTGGCCGGCTGACTGACTGACTGACTGACTGGGTGACTGACTGAATGCTGGCTAACTGATTACTGACTGACTGACTGACTGGTTGGGTTGCTGACTGACTGACTGACTGGGTGACTGACTGACTAACTGACTGACTGACTGATTGACTGATTGACTGACTGACTGACTGACTGATTGAGAAAATGAGTTAATATATTTCGTTTTCTAAATAATAAAAAAAAGAAAACCAATGTGCTAGTATGGCCTCTCTCTCTCTCTCTCTCTCTCTCTCTCTCTCTCTCTCTCTCTCTCTCTCTCTCTCTCTCTCTCTCTCTCTCTCTCTCTCTCTCTCTGATTTAGAGAGAGAGAGAGAGAGAGATAAAGAGAGAGAGAGAGAGAGAGAGAGAGAGAGAGAGAGAGAGAGAGAGAGAGAGAGAGAGAGAGAGAGAGAGAGAGAGAGAGAGAGAGAGAGAGAGAGAGAGAGAGAGAGAGGGAGAGAGAGAGAGAGAGAGAGAGAGAGAGAGAGAGAGAGAGAGAGAGAGAGAGAGAGAGAGAGAGAGAGAGGGGAGGGGGGAGCTGCATATCAACCCCCCATTAACACCTGTCCTTACCTGTGAATTCGTCCTTAATTAATCTTGTTTTCTATTTTTTGCTTCTGAACACGATGGAAGCGAGTGGCTGCCTCCATTGTCTTCATTTGTTTTCTTTATTTTTCTTCTTTTTCTTCTTCTTTTCTTCCTTTCTTTCTGTATCTTTAATTTTCTTCTTTCCTTCCTTCCTTTCCTTTTTTTTTTTTTTTGCTTC
>NC_066515.1:26354386-26359386 GCF_024679095.1 Eriocheir sinensis
TCTCTCCACCCAGGCGTAGTTAACGAGGGAGACAAACGAGGAAATCTTTGTGGTGAGTTTATTGTGGAAATCAAGAAACATATAAATGGGCGGCGGCGGCGGCGGAGTGGGCGGCGGTAGATGGGGAGAGGGGGGGTGTTGACAGGGGAACGGATGGGGAGGGAGGGAAGTACTATCTCCAACCTGACCTTATCCTCCTCCTCCTCTTCCTCCCCTTTTCTCTGTCCCAGTCTCCATTCTTCCTCTGTCCCTTGTTTTTTTGTGTGTGTGTTTGTGTGATGTGTTTGTGTGTGAGTGTGTGTGTGTGGGGGGGGTATGGATGACAGGGGATGGGGTTAAGGAAGGGAGGGAGGAGGAAGGAAGAGAAAGGGAAAAAGTGAGAGGGCCGGAGGTGAAGGTGTCGGGCGGGGCGGGGCGCGGCGGCAAGGTCTGGCCGTAACAGTGTAGGGAGGCCAAGGTCAGGCGGGGACGGAAGGAGACAGGCATGGGCGTTGTCACCTGTCGCCGCCGCCGCCGCCGTCGCCAGGTAATGGATCATCCGTGGTGTTGCGAGGCGCGCGTGGCGGGGCGTGTTAGCGCGGCGATGCGGGGCGGTTCCATACAGGGCAGGGGCCGAGGCACACGCCCACCACGCGGCGCGGGCGGCGGGGCTGGCGCGGTGTAATTAGGGCGGCGGGGAAGGTGGCGGCCAAGGCGCGGGTGAAGACGCGGCACGGCAGGGGCGTGTGGCCGCGGCGCCGCTCCACCGCCGCGTAAGAGGCGTGCAGGCGGCGCACACACGCCTGGTGGTGCAGGCGCCCCGTGTAGAGCAGCGCGGCTCGGCAGAAGAGGCGGGCGCGGCGGCGCGCGGCCTGCGGCGGGTCCAGCAGGCGTTGCTCCAAGCGGGTGAGGCGGCGGGTGTGGACCAGCAGCTGCGTCAGCTGTGGGGCGGCGCGGCGCGGCGCCAGGTGGCAGAAATAGTGCGTGTGGCGGCTGCGGCGCGGCAGGTGGTCCGGCAGGGGCTCGGCACGCACGCCGGGGAACGCCAGCACCACCGCGCACCGCACCGCTGCCTCCGCCTGCCCGCCCGCCGCGGCGCACCGCACCGCTACCACCACCACGCCGCGCACCCGCACGCCCATTCCCCACGCCCGAACCAGGCTCCGCCGCGCCCACGCCGCCGCCACGCCCACCGCTGAGGCGCCCACGGGACGCAGCAGCCGCGGGAACACAGTCGGCGGCGGCAGCGGGCGGTGACGGGATGAGGGAGACCCGCCGCCCTCACACGCCTCCTCCTCCTCCTCTGCCTCCTCCTCCTCTTCCTCCTCCTCCTCCTCCTCGGTTCGTGAAGCATCACTCTGCTCTCCTTCCATGCCTCGAGTTCCAAAGATTCGTGGCCGCCTTTGTTCTTCTTCCTCCTCCTCCTCCTCTGTCTCCTCCCCTTCCTCCTCATCTTCAGCGTCAGGAGCAGCCGCGGCCTCTTCATCAAGCTCTTCATTCCCCTCGTCCTCGTCGTTCATCTCCATCTTTACATCTCTCTCATCACCACAAGCCTCCTCCTCCTCCTCCTCCTCCACTTCTCTGTAATCCTTCTCATCCCACTCGATCTCCGCTTCTCCCTCGTCCATTGTTTTATCCTCTCTATCCTCCTCTTCTCTCTGCACCTTCTCTTCTTCCTCTCCCTTCATGTTCTTTTCCTCTCCCTTCATCTCTTCTTCCTCTTTCTTCACTTCTTCCTCTCTCTCCTCCTCCCCCTCTTGTTTCTTCTCCTCTCTTTTCTTCTTCTTCGCTATCGACAGCCATGCGAAAAACCTCTGGACTGTCGTAGAGAGTGGCTGTCTCCTCTTACTTTTGCTCCTCTTCCTCTTGCTCCTCTTCTTTTTGCCAGTAAGGTGTTGGATGTCAGTCTGAAGAGATGAGGTCTGTGTCTCCTCTTTTTCTTCATCTTCCTCTTTTTCCTCTTTCTTTTTGTTCTCTTTTTGTCCCTCCGTGTCCTCTTTCTTCTTAATTTCCTGCTCGTTATCCACCTCTTTTTCCTCTTCTTCCTCCTCTTCCTCTTTTTCCATATTGTCTTCTTTATTTTTCTGTTCCGATTCTTCTTTCCTCTTTTCTTCTTGGTTTTCATTTTCCTCTTTTATCTGCATTTCCTCCTCCTCCTCCTCTTTCTCCTCCTCTTCTTCCTCTTCCTCTTTTTCCATATCGTCTTTATTTTCCTGTTCTGATTCTTCTTTCCTCTTTTCTTCTTCTTGGTTTTCATTTTCCTCTTTTATCTGCGTTTCCTCCTCCTCTTCCTCTTCCTCTTCCTCTTTCATTTGGTCTTCTATATTTTCCTCTTCTTCTAGTTCTTCTTTCATCTCCTCTTCATCTTTCGGAATTATCCCTTTTTGTTTTTTATTCCCCTTTCTCATTAGTTTTCCCGTTTCCTTTTCCTCCATCTCCTCTTCTTCTTCCTTGCGTCCAGGTAAAGCAAGGTTAGGGTATGGGAAAGTAAGGTAAGGCTTTACTAGGCTATAGGCAAGTAGGTGGGTAAACTGTGTCAACCTGTAAAGAGAATAGGCTATGGTAAGGCTTGGTTAGACTAGGCAAGTAGGTGGGTAAACTGTGTCAACCTGTGAAGAGAATAGGCTACGCTAAGGTAAGGCTTGACTAGGCTATAGGTAGGTAGGTGGGTAAACTGGGTCTACCTGTAAAGAGAACAGGCTAATGTAAAGCTTGATTAGTCTAAGGTAAGGCTTGGTTAGGCTATGGTAAGGCTTGGTTAGGCTAGGCAAGTAGGTGGATAAAATGGGTCAACCTGTAAAGAGAATAGGCTATTATTATTACTGTTATTATTACTATTGTTATTATTTTTTTATTGTTATTTACTAGCTTAGCGTACATTGATATATACGAGAAATTCCTCTTATGATATTTAAGGCGAAATGAAGAACGTCAAAGAAGAAGAGATATGAAAACTACTTGAAGAAAAAGATATAAACGCTAAGAAAAGATAAGAAAACGAGTGAAAACGAGAGGAAAACAAAGAAAACACGTCAGAAAAAACAAGAAAACAACAAAAATGACCCCAAAAACGAAGAAAACGAAGTCAAAACAAGAAAACAACTGTCGAGGAAAAGAAAACAAAGAAAGCACCAAGAAAAGATAAGAAAACGAAAGAAAACAAAGAAAACACGTCAGGAAAACAGGAAAACAACCGTCGAAAAAAAAAACATTAAAACGAAAAATTAAAAACAAAAAACCTTATCATAAAAACAACTTCCCAAAACCACCTAAAACAATGACAACAGGAACAAGATCTAACCCAATTTAAAACACACTCTCAAGGGACATTAAACAAACACACACATCCCTTAATACATGACATCTTAAATAAAAGCAGAAAAACAAGAATTAAAAGTCACAATGAGAACCAAAACAAACTTACCTTCGCACGTGACAGAAGACGGCAGGCGAGTGAGAGAGAGAGAGGGGGGAGGGGGAGAGACAGGAGGTAGGAGGGGCGTCTCTCTCTCTCTCTCTCTCTCTCTCTCTCTCTCTCTCTCTCTCTCATATATTTTTTTCGATTTTTCGTGTTAATTATAATTTTATGATCAGAAGATTGTACGAAGAAATTATTATTATTATTATTATTATTATTATTATTATTATTATTATTATTATTATCATTAGACTAGTAGTAGTAGTAGGAATTAGAAATATTGATAGTAATAGGCTACTTTGCTACTACTACTACTACTACTACTACTACTACTACTACTACTGCTACTTCTACTACTACTCCTACTACACCTACTACTACTACTACTAGCCTAATAACAACGAAAGATGTTTATAAAATAAAAGAAATAAAAAAATCCCTTCCAATTTATATTTTGAACCCTAATATGAGAGAGAGAGAGAGAGAGAGAGAGAGAGAGAGAGAGAGAGAGAGAGAGAGAGAGAGAGAGATTTCCTCCCATCTTCCGTAAATCAATTAATACCTTATAGTAATTTAGCCCTAATTAAGCGAGGGTGATTATGAGCCCGCTAATCAGGCTAGGGGCTAATGGAGTTGACGGTAGCTACATGTACGAATTTTTACATGGATAATTACCGAGAGAGAGAGAGAGAGAGAGAGAGAGAGAGAGAGAGAGAGAGAGAGAGAGAGAGAGAGAGAGAGAGAGAGAGAGAGAGAGAGAAGAAAAAGACAAAGAAGAACGAAAAGGAAAACGAGAAGAAGAAAAGGAAGAAAAAGAAGAAGAAAAAGAAACCTTCAAACGAATTCGCAAAAAAAAAAAAGATCAATAAAAGAGAGAAAAAAACAAAATCAAAGGTATCCAAGCCTTCAAAAAAAAAAGTATAAGGGAAATAAAGAAGGAAAAAAAAAAGTATAGGGAATCGGAACCTGAATCACCAGGCATCCAATCCTATCTAACACGACGAGGGGAAAAAAGATGAAAAAAGAGGAAAAAAAAAAAGGGAATCGAATCCCAAGAAATGTTTAAAAGAATCTTCGTTTAATATCCTTCTTGACAGTATCGTGGAGGAGGAGGAGGAGGAGGAGGAGAGAAGATAGCTAGAATAAGAAGGACAGGAAGAAGAAAAAGAAAGATATGAGAGAGAGAGAGAGAGAGAGAGAGAGAGAGAGAGAGAGAGAGAGAGAGAGAGAGAGAGAGAGAGAGAGAGAGAGAGAGAGAGAGAGAGAGAGAAACTGAAAAACACGTGCCGGGGGATGAAAAATTACTTCTTGGAAAACGAAAAAAAAGAAAAAAAAAGAAAAAAAAAAGAGGAAAATACTTAAGAGTGGAAAGGATAACAAGTGTACGCCATTGTTATCATAATCTTCTTTCTGTGTGTGTGTGTACCGCTGTTCCCCGGGGCGTTGTTATGCAGCCCCGAGCCTTCCCGTGTGTGTAGGAACTTGTTATATAGGAGAGGAAGACAGGAGGAGGCACAGAGGGGGAGATACGACGAGATCTATAGATATGAGACAGCCGGATAGCAAGCCACGACGGGTGTTCACTATACGTGTGCAAGCACCC
>NC_066515.1:26364386-26366886 GCF_024679095.1 Eriocheir sinensis
TAGGGGGTTAAGATAAGTAAGATAAGATAAGATAGGGAAGGTTAAGGACGAAATAGAGAGAAACATTGAAGGGGAAAGACGAGGGTAGAAATAACCTAACCTAACCTAACCTAACCTAACCTAACCTAGACAGACAGGAAAGGGTGTTAAATAGGGGGTTAAGATAACTAAGATAAGATAAGATAGGGAAGGTTAAGGACGAAATAGAGAGAAACATTGAAGAAGAAAAACGAGGATACAAAATAATGTACGGAGGAATGGTATGAGTTGTTGTTAGAGAGATGTTAATGTTAGACACTGTTAAATGTATAGACAGGTGAGATAGAAGGTTTAATTAGGCCAGACAGGTAGGTAGGTTAATGAGATACGGTGTTCATTGTATAGATAATTACATGGGAAATGATCGGTGTGTGAAAATATTAATTACTCTAAGAAGATGAAAGCTAGTAATGACTGTCGATAGACTAATGAAGTATGGAGCTAATCAGTCTGTACAGGTAGTGAGATAGAAATTGATTGACAGGTGAAAAAAAATAAATTAATATGGATAGGTAATTAAATAGAGGTAATGAAATAAAAAATGACCTAATTAGTGTCTATAGGCGATTAGCTAGAAGGATACAGATGAAAAAAGAAAGTCAATAGCGTTGGAAAGGTAATTATATTGAAAGATACAGGTGAGAAAGGTAATTAATCAGCGTTAGAAAGGTAAATGAAGAGATAAATTAAAAAAAAATATGGCTAGGTAATTAAATAGAAGTAATGACTAATTAATGTCTATTATATGTTTATAATAGAAAGTGACGAAGAAAAAGAGAGAAATTGAAACAGGTGAAAAGGTTTAATTAGAGAACAGGTGGGAAAAATAAAGTCTAATAATAATAATAATAATAATAATAATAATAATAATAATAATAATAATAATAATAATAATAATAATAATAATAATAAAATGCAAACGAGTGTAGAAATAGAGAAAGAAAGGGAAGATGAAATAGAAAATGACGAAGAAAATGAGAGAAATTGAAACAGGTGGATGAAGTTTAATTAGAGAACAGGTGAAGCAGGTAAGAATAGAGAGTAAAAGTGTATTAGTAATGATAATAAGGAAAGGGAAGGAGAGAGAGAGAGAGAGAGAGAGAGAGAGAGAGAGAGAGAGAGAGAGAGAGAGAGAGAGAGAGAGAGAGAGAGAGAGAGAGAGAGAGAGAGAGAGAGAGAGAGAGAGAGAGGTCGTTAATTAAGGGACAGGTAAAAGTTGCTAATTACCGTCAACAGGTGAGAAATGGAGGTGGACAGGCGGGAACAGGAGCCCAATTGGGATGATAGATAGATAGATAGATAGATAGATAAATAGTTAGACATTTACATACGGAACACACACACACACACACACACACACACACACACACACACACACACTCCTCCTCACACACATCCCCCCCTCCCTCCTCCTCCCTCCCTCCCCCCACACACACAAGCCCCCCCTCTCTCCCCCCCTCCCCCCCCCCCCTCCCACACCCACTCGCACGCACGCACGCACTCACCATAGGCTCATGACGTTGTATGGTGTCCAGCAGAAAAAGAATACAGTGACGATTGTGAGGGTCATGGTGAGGGTCCGGGTCTTGGCCCTCCCCAGCGACACCCCCCCACCTCCTCCTCCTCCTCCTCCTCCTCCTCCTCCTCCTCCTCCTCCTCCTCGGGGTTCTCCTCTTGATGTTACTGGAAAAGGGTAAAAGAGGAAAGATTAGGAATGTTTAGTGCCTCCTCTTCCTCCTCCTCCTCTTCTTTTTCTTTTCCTCCTCTTCCTCCTCCTCGTCTTCCTCCTCCTCCTCCTCCACCTCGCGGTTCTCTTGATGTCATTGTAAAAAAAAAAGAGAAAAAGAGACAAGATATGTTTATAATATTTCCTCTTCCTCCTCCTCTTCTTCCTCCTCCTCCTCCTCCTCCTCCTCCTCCTCCTCCTCCTCCTCACCACCACCACCACCCTCACTCACCATCCTTCTTGTAGAGGGCGATGACGATGGAGCCTTTGTGTTCCTCCTCCTCCTCCTCCTCCTAAAGAAGTAAATTTATTCGGCCTATCAAAACGAAGAATGCGAGGCGATCTAATTGAAGTGTTTAAAATGTTTAAAGGATTCAGTGATATTAATGCGGAAGATTACTTTACAATTGATTGATCAAATAGAACAAGAAGAAATCACAATTTGAAGATAAGTGGTAAAAGATTCTCGTCGCACGAAGCTAAACACGTCTTCTTCAATCGAGTTGTTGATGTTTGTAACTCTCGACCCTGTGAGGTCGATGATAGTACAACAGTTACGGCCTTCAAGAATAGATTAGACAAGTGTTTTGAATCCAACCAGCAACTAAGATATTACTCATTGTCGTAATAACGTTAAGTTCTTTCGAATACTGGTGTCCTTGTCCGCTTTTATCGCCCGGTTAGTGGTAGCAGTAATGGTAGTTCTTTCCTTTCCTACATAAATTCCATGAAGTT
>NC_066515.1:26374386-26384386 GCF_024679095.1 Eriocheir sinensis
TAATTTTGTCCGCCGTCTAATTTAGCTGCTTTATAAGACTCTCTCTCTCTCTCTCTTTATCTCACCTGTGGGATTGACTTGCGTAGGAGGGAAGCAATGAAATGGAAAGGAGGAAGAGGAGGAGGAGGAGGAGGAGGAGGAGGAGGAGGAGGAAGGGGAGGAGGAGGAGGAGAATAAGTGTAACGAGATTCAAAGTAGGGATAAAGAGGGTGACTGGAGTAAAAGAAGGAGGAGGAGGAGGAGAAGAAGAAGGAGGAGGAGGAGGAGGAGGAGGGTAATGTGATTGGAAGTAGGGAAAAAGAGGGTGATTGGGGTAAAAGGAGGAGGAGGAGGAGGAGGAGGAGGAGGAGGAGGAAAAATAGACTCTGAAATCTCTTTAAAAACCTCATCACTTATAAAAAAAAAGTATATTGAAAGAGGACGAAGACGAGGAGGAGGAGGAGGAGGAGAAGGAGGAGGAAAAAAAAAGAAAGGGAACGAAAAATAATATAAAAAAACATTAAATAAAGCGACCTTGATGAGTAACAGGTACAGACAACAATACCTGGTGACCGAGTTCAGCTCCTCCTCCTCCTCCTCCTCCTCTTCCTCCTCCTCCTCCTCCAACTCCTCCTCCCCCTCCTCCTCCTCCTCCTCCTCCTTTTACTCCGGTCTTCCTCTTTTTTTCTAACCTCCACTCTCATTATCCTCCTCCTCCTCCTCCTCCTCCTCCTCCTCCTCTTCCTCCTCCTCCTCTTCTTCCTCCTCCTCCTCCAACTCCTTCTCCTCCTCCTCCTTTTCCTCCAGCCTCCCTCTTTTTCCCCTACCTCCAGTCTCATTATCCCCCTCCTCCTCCTCCCTCTCCTCCTCCTCCTCCTCCAACTCCTTCTCCTCCTCCTCCTTTTCCTCCAGCCTCCCTCTTTTTCCCCTACCTCCAGTCTCATTATCCCCCTCCTCCTCCTCCTGCTCCTCCTCCTTTTCCTCCAGTCTCCCTCTTTTTCCCCTACCTCCAATCTCATTATCCTCCTCCTCCTCCTCCTCCTCCTCCCCCTCCTCCTCCTCCTCTCCTTTCTTTAACGAGATCATTACAGGTTGTACAGTGACCCGGGCGGCTGTCACTCCCTTCATCCGCTCCCATACAAATAAAAAATGTCATTCGTCGAAACATCCGGGTCACCTGTCGGGTTGTAATTAGCGAAGGTGTGAAAATGTCATGGCGTGTCAGGTGTGTGTGTGTGTGTGTGTGTGTGAGAGAGAGAGAGAGAGAGAGAGAGAGAGAGAGAGAGAGAGAGAGAGAGAGAGAGAGAGAGAGAGAGAGAGAGAGAGAGAGATGTAATGTTGCAGAAAGTATTTGAAACTACTACTACTACTACTACTACTACTACTACTACTACTACTACTACTACTATTACTACTACTACTACTACTACTACTACTACTACTACTACTACTACTACTACTACTATCTCAACCACTACCATACTGCATCTCTTAATAATAATAATAATAATAATAATAATAATAATAATAATAATAATAATAATAATAATAATAATAATAATGATTTCAACAACTTAATATATATAATTATGATGATTGTGCAAGAGACGTGATTACTCCATTCTCTCTCTCTCTCTTTATTTTTGAGAGAGAGAGAGAGAGAGAGAGAGAGAGAGAGAGAGAGAGAGAGAGAGAGAGAGAGAGAGAGAGAGAGAGAGAGAGAGAGAGAGAGAGAGAGAGAGAGAGAGAGAGAGAGATTCGTTCATTCATTCATTCATTCCCATTGTTATACTTTTCTCTCATTTATTTATTTCCCTGTTCATTTATATTCATTACATTAATCAATCAGCCTTTCTTTCGTGTGTGTGTGTGGGGGGGGGGGGGGGGAGTGTCGACAGGTGTGTATGTGTGTAATTAGTGTGTGTAATTACAGGAAATATAGAGGAGGAGGAGGAAGAGGAGGAGGAGGAGGAGGAGGAGGAGGAGGAGGAGGAGGAGGAGGAGGAGGAGGAAGATGAGGAGAAAGATAACAAGAAAATGAAAGATGAGAAGATAATGGAGGAGGAAAGAAGGGAGGAAAAAAAAGAAGGAAGGAAGGAAGGAGGAAGGAAGGAAGGAAGAGGAGGAAGAAGAGGAAGAGAGTGAAAAGGAAGGAAGGAAGGAAAGGGAGGAGACATGAGTAAGCTGAAAAGGGAGGAAGAGGAAGAGGAGGAGGAGGAGGAGGAGGAGGAGGAGGAGGAAGAGGAGGAGGAGAGGAAGAGAGGGAAAAAAAGAGAAAGGATATAATTTGTCTCTTTGTTTTGTCCTGTCCTGTCTCTCTCTCTCTCTTGAAATATGAAGAAATGCGTTAATATTTTTTTTTGATGGAGAGAGAGAGAGAGAGAGAGAGAGAGAGAGAGAGAGAGAGAGAGAGAGAGAGAGAGAGAGAGAGAGAGAGAGAGCGAGAGAGAGAGAGAGAGAGAGAGAGAGAGAAGGATGGATTTCCTCAGAAGATACATCCTTCCTCTCTCTCTCTCTCTCTCTCTCTCTCTCGATGAATTTGCATTTTATTTACTCTAATCTTTTTTTCTAATTTATTTTGGGCGTTTGTTGGGTGGATCAAGGTGAGAGAGAGAGAGAGAGAGAGAGAGAGAGAGAGAGAGAGAGAGAGAGAGAGAGAGAGAGTGAGTTAATTGGTCTATGATAATTTTCTGGTTTGGGTAATTTATTTATGATATTTTTTCTTCTTATTATTATTATTATTATTATTATTATTATTATGATGATGATGATGATGATGATGATGATGATGATGATGATGCTGTTGTTTTTCCATACCTCTCTCAATCACTCTCTCTCTCTCTCTCTCTCTCTCTCTCTCTCTCTCTCTCTCTCTCTTTATCCTGTTTGATTAAAGCGAGGTGACTCTTTGTATGTGTCACGCCACACACACACACATACACACACACACACACTCACGTACACAAAAAACACCCACACACACAAAAAAACGCACATACTCATCCCTCCCCACATTTACACAATATACATTCGCACATAAATACACACACATACACACCTACACCCACCCACACACAGGGAGGGAGTGGAAAACCTATGGCCCTTGGTTCGAGCCCCGCCGTTGCATGCTGGCAATTTTCAACCATCATCTTCTTCTTCCTCCTCTGTCTCCTTCCTAACTTCAGCGACCTCGGTTAAAGGGAGCACCGGGGGGGCATCACGGGCCTGGCAAGAGTCACACATCAGGGTAGTCACTATAAATAAAGGTCGCCCGCGGTACTATGTTTTGGGCCCATCCGAGAGGCACCTCAAGAAAGCCCACCAGCGCGCTATCGGCAACACCTGAAATGGGATAGATAGATAGATACATACATACATACATACATACACATATATATTTTTAATCATCTCCTTTCTTCCTTCCTTCTTTCCTTTCTTCTCTCGTTCCTTCCCTCCTTCCTTCCTTCCTTCCTTCCTTTCTCTCGCTCCTTCCCTCCTTCCTTCCTTCCTTCCTTTCTCTCGCTCCTTCCCTCCTTCCTTCCTTCCTTTCTTCTCTCGTTCCTTCCCTCCTTCCTTTCTTCTCTCGTTCCTTCCCTCCTTCCTTCATTCCTTTCTATCCCTCCTTCCCTCCTTCCTTCCTTCCAGCACCACCACCACCAACAACACCATTTCCACACACCCATACACACATCACCATTCAAATAATACGCCATAGATCATCACCACCATCATCACCACCACCCACCATCACTATCATCTTCAAAACGGTATCATCACCACTCCCTCCCCCCTCTTCCTCCTCCTCTTCCTCCTCCTCCTCCTCCTTCGTCACACGTTTCCAGGGACACACAAACTCGATGGGCCTAAGGGGGGGTGGGGGGTGGAGGTGGGGAGTAGGCCAAGGTCTCTCTCTCTCTCTCTCTCTCTCTCTCTCATCCATTCCTTTCTCCCTCTATTATCCTCAATTATCTTTTTTTTCTTCCTTTCTCTTTCTCCTCTCCACGCGCATTTGAATTCCGCGCAAGAGGTCGCAAAGTACCGATCAATCTTCCTCCCGTTTTCTATGTGTTACGTAAGGTGGCGAAGGCTACACTATTTTATTTTTTGTCCCCCTCCTCCGTTTTCTTTGCCATTGTTCTCATTCCTGTTGGAGGGAAATTTATGCGTCCGGGTCTGATGTCTTCCTCTTTTTCTTCTTTTTGCTTCTTTTTGGTATTTTTCTTTCTTTTTCTTTTTTTATTATTGTTTTTCTAGAGTTCCTTTGCGTTTTGACTCGTGGGTGAGGAAGGAAGAAAGGAGGAGGAGGAGGAGAGAAAGAGATTTAACATAAGAATAAGCACAATCTCTCTCTCTCTCTCTGATTTACGGGTTAGCGGCCTTACTCGTGAATTCACACCTGACTGGACTCTACCTGGCGTTACTATACCTGGAAACACCACCACCACCACCACCACCATTGCTATCTCCACCACTACTTCGCCTCCATAACCACCACCACCACCACCACCTTGCTATCTCCACCACTACTTCACCTCCATCACTACCGCCGTCACCACCTTTTCCTTCCAGGGATGGAGTGAATACAAGCGTTGTGTATTCGAATACGAATACTTCAAATTCCAACGAACACGCATACGAATTCGGATTCACTGAAATGGCTTTAAGTCGAATACCAACACGAATAGTTCTTCCACACGAATACCGGATACGAATACTTCATCCCTGCTTCCATCACCACTTCCATCATCACCACCAACACATTCGCCATCACCACCACCTCCACCACCACCAACACCACCACCACCACCACCAGAGAGAGAAACCCACACACACTCAATTTCACTAACAAGATATAACAGAAATAACAGAGAGAGAGAGAGAGAGAGAGAGAGAGAGAGAGAGAGAGAGAGAGAGAGAGAGAGAGAGAGAGAGAGATTACAATTTCCTCTACTTTATCGAATCTGTGAATAATTGCCAATATAGTATTTTAACACACACACACACACACACACACACACACACACACACACACACACACACCAGGACTTGACCCATATCCCCCCCCCCAAAAAAAAATGACCCCCAAAATAATAAAAAAAATAATAATTATCGACTCCTTTGTAGCAGAAAGTTAATGAAGAAAAATATGAAGAAAAAAAGTCTCTTCTTATTAATATTTGCCTTTGAGAGTTTGACCTTAATAAAAGACTCATTGGAAGGAAGGAAGGGAAGAAAAATGGAAAGGGGAGGAGAGAGAGAGAGAGAGAGAGAGAGAGAGAGAGAGAGAGAGAGAGAGAGAGAGAGAGAGAGAGAGAGAGAGAGAGAGAGAGAGAGAGAGAGAGAGAGAGAGAGAGAGAGAGAGAGAGAGAGAGAGAGAGAGAGAGAGAGAGAGAGAGAGAGAGAGAGAGAGAGAGAGAGAGAGAGAGAGAGAGAGAGAGAGAGAGAGAGAGAGAGAGAGAGAGAGAGAGAGAGATCTAGGGAGAGAGATAGAGACAGAGATGGGATGGGAAAGGGAGACAGGAGAGAGAGCTACATATAGAAATGGAAAATAATGCAAGGGAAGGGAAGAAAGAGGAGAAGGAAGGAGGAAGGGGAAATGGGAGTGGATATATATAGTACAGGAGATACATTGAAGGATAGACAGCGAGAAGGGAAATACTACTATTACTACTACTACTACTACTACTACTACAACCACCACCACTACTACTACTACTACTACTACTACTACTACTACTACTACTACTACTACTACTACTACTACTACTACTACTACTACTACTACTACTATTATTTCCCAACCCAAAACGCGGCTTATTTCAAACGGGCTCATCCCAAATTTTGTCCTTAATGGGTTTTGCAACGAGACCATTATGGGAAGCAATTTAACACACACACACACACACACACACACACACACACCGTATCTGTTTGTTCGTCTGTACATTTTCAAACCTATTTATTTTTTGGTTGTTGTTGTTGTTGTGACCTTTTGTAATATAACCTTTTTTGGTGAATTTTGGTTTGGGTGAAAGTTAACCGCAGACACAGACAGATAGATAGATAGATAGATAGACAGGATGCAGTGGTTGTTTCTGTGTGGGGGGGAGGGAGGGGGGAGGACAAGGGGGGAGGGGGGGAGGAAAACAGGTGAAGGACTGAGAGAGAGAGAGAGAGAGAGAGAGAGAGAGAGAGAGAGAGAGAGAGAGAGAGAGAGAGAGAGAGAGAGAGAGAGAGAGAGAGAGAGAGAGAGAGAGAGAGAGAGAGAGAGAGAGAGAGAGAGAGAGAGAGAGAGAGAGAGAGAGAGAGAGAGAGAGAGTGAGAGAGAGAGAGAGAGAGAGAGAGAGAGAGAGAGAGAGAGAGAGAGAGAGAGAGAGAGAGAGAGAGAGAGAGAGAGAGAGAGAGAGAGAGAGAGAGAGAGGTATGGAGGGAAGTATGGGAGAGAGAGAGAGAGAGGGAAATAAAGAAAGGGAGGGAGAGAGGGAGGGAGAGGGAGAGAGGGAGAGAAAAAAAAAGAACAAAGGACATATTTACCGACCAAACTTCAAATAAAAAAAATATATCAAAACTAATTTCCATATGACTCATTTTAATTTTTTGTCATATAAGCGTAATTAGCGAAGAAAAAACGCACACGTGTACACCGAAACCACGTACACATGAATATAAATAACTCGACGGACATTATTTTTTTTATCACCTCAAATTAGAACGTTTTTTTTTTTTTCATTATCCGCCAATTTCTCATTATTTCCTTCCTTCTCCTTCATTTCTTTCCTCCTGTATCTCCTTTTCTGGTAATTACTCTGTATTTCTTCTCTCATTCACTCCTCTCTCCTTTTTCCTATATATTTTTGCCGATGGGTTTCTTCCTTCAATGTAAGAAAAATGAAATAGGTCTCGAATCAGCCTCACGGAGTAGTCGCCAGTTTGTCACGAAGTCATTCCAGTGATATCCCATGATTCCGCGTAGAAGACACTTAGGGGCCGCTTTCATAGTCATTTTGTCTGTTTTGATCGTTACCAATGACGGCGATCGACGCTATATAGTATTTCCACGTAAAACTGGCCTATGGAGTAGTGGCGGCTGCGGGGTTAGCCTAGCCCCGCACCTTACCACACACTCTCAACACCTCTCGCTTCCTCTGTAGCCGCCACTACCCCATAGGCAAGTTTCACGTGGAAAACTATAGCGTCGATCTCCGCCATTGGTAACGATCAAAACAAAGTGACTGTGAAAGCGGGTCTTATTACCAAAGGCTTCAGTAAGCGTCTCCAAGTCCCTGTTTAGTGTCCATATCCATAGCCAAAGAGTAGGACTTTCTTCTACGCGGGTATCGATGACGTCATATACTCGTACTGAGCGAGTCCGGAACACCGCGCGCCAAACCAATCCGCGGTAAGACTTCCTGAAGAGACCCGCCGTTGAGGTAGAAGGAAGACAGGACAGAAAGGAGAGGAAGAAAGGAGAACGAGCAATGAAGAGGAGAAGGATAAGAAAAAAGGAGGTAAGGAAAGGTATGTGCCCGATGCTCTTGTTGTCATTGTTGTTGTTGATGTTATTGTGGATATTTTTTAGGATATTATTATTATTTACATTTTGGGGTCAACAGTTAAAATGAGTTTGACCTGACCACGTGATTGCATTGGTCAGGGGGTTGTGCAAGAGGGTTGGGGGAGAGAGAGAGAGAGAGAGAGAGAGAGAGAGAGAGAGAGAGAGAGAGAGAGAGAGAGAGAGAGAGAGAGAGAGAGAGAGAGAGAGAGAGAGAGAGAGAGAGAGAGAGAGAGAGAGAGAGAGAGAGAGAGAGAGAGAGAGTGGACCAACTGTTTGTCATTATTTTTTCGTGTGCGTGGATTGCGGTTTTCTGTGTGTGTGTGTGTGTGTGTGTGTGTGTGTGTGTGTGTGTGTGTGTGTGTGTGTTTGGTAATCACTGTTCATTAACCACACACGCCCTTATGTCCTTCTGTGTGTCTGTGTGTGTGTGTGTGTGTGTGTGTGTGTGTGTGTGTGTGTGTGTGTGTGTGTGTGTGTGTGTGTGTGTTTTTATTGTTTTTTGTTTCTTTGTCTGTCTGTCTTTCTCTCTTTGTCTGGCTGTCTGTTCATCTCTCTCTCTCTCTCTCTCTCTCTCTCTCTCTCTCTCACAAACTCTCTCTCTCTCTCTCTCTCTCTCTCTCTCTCTCTCTCTCTCTCTCTCACAAACTCAAAAATACAATAATATGCAAAGTGCCTTATGCATGACACACACACACACACACACACACACACACACACACACACACACACACACACACACATGAATATTTCTCCTTCCCTTCCCTTTCTTATCTCTTCTCTTCCTCTCCTTTCCCTTCCTTCCCTTTCTTTCCCTTCTCTTATCTTCCCTTTCCTTCCCTTCGTTTCCCTTCCCTTCCTTTTCCTCCCCTTCCCTTTTCATCCCCTCACATCCCTTCCCTTCCCTTTCTTTCCCTTCCCTTCCCTTCCCTACTTTTTTATCCCTTCACATCCCTTTCCATCCCTTCCCTTCCCTTCCCTTCCCCTCCCCTCCCTTTCTTTTCCTTCCCTTCTCTTCCCTTACCTTACCATCCTATCCCCTCCCTTCCCATCCCTTCCCTTCCCTTCCATTCACATCCTCTCCCTTTCCTTCCCTTCCCATCCCAACCCTTCCCTTTCTTTTCCTTCCCTTCCCTTCCCCATCTTTCCCTATCTTCTTCCTTACCTATTCCCGCCCTCCCTTCCCCCCCTACCCCCTCATCAATCAAAGGTGAGGACACTGGCAACCTCACTCATGCGATCAGGACTCCTCCCTCTTTCCTCCTCCCTTTCCTCCCTCCCTTTCCTCCCTCCCTTTGCTCCCCCCTATTCACGTGTTATAAAGGCTGTCACCTCCCCTCTCTCGCCTCTCTTTCCTTGGTCTTCCTCAGTGAGAGTGGTACAGTGCCTCCCTTGTCCTCTTTTGTCCTCTTTGTCCTCTTCCCCCGTGTGAGTAAGAGGCGGAGGAGTGGAGGAAACGGAGGGAGAGTTGGAGGGAGTTCTGACGTTTTAGGAGGAGGAGGAGAACTTGAGAGTGGAGAGAAAAGAGAGAGGAGTGGTGGCTTGCTTTCATTCTCTCTCTTTCTCCTTTTATCTCCTTCTCTCTTTCTTCCTCGTGAGTGAAGGACTTGAAGGAGGCGTGTGGAGGTCCTTAGCAAACCTCGAAGGAGCGCTGAAGGATCCCTGTCAAGAGTGAAGGAAGGAAAGGAAGGAATTCACGCGTCTTGCCTTCCTCAAACTTGAAACTTCGCGAGATTTTGGAAAGGAGACCAAGAGAGTTTCGGTGAGCAAAAATTTGAAGAGCAAGTATTGAAAGCAAGATTCTGAAGAGCAAGTTTGGCTGAGCAAGAAAGTTTCGTTGAGCAAAATTCAATTGGTGAGATTCGAAGAGCAAGAGTTAAAAGCAAGATTCTGAAGAGCAAGATTTGGACGTGAAAGATTCAGACAGCAAGACCAACATAGCGATTTCTGAAGAGCGGAAATTAGAATACGAGTTTGAGAGCAAGATTGACAGAGCAAGACCAAATTTTCAAGAGCAAGATTCGTGTAGCAAGACTGGAAAAGGAAGACTGATTGAGTAAGATTGAGCAAGGAAGATTTTTGAAGACCAAGAAATTCTAAGGGTGAAACTCGAAGCAAAGAAGAAGGAAGAGGAAGAGGAAGAGGAGGCAGCAGGTCACCTTCGACACCTCAGCCTCCAAGCAGGTCACTCTTGAAGAGATATCGCCTTGACCAGGTAAGGGAGGTCACTGTTGTTGTTGTTGTTGAGAAATTAGTTAGAGTTGTTTATGAGAGAGAGAGAGAGAGAGAGAGATGGAAAATGCATTAGGAAGTTGTATCAGAGAGAGAGAGAGAGAGAGAGAGAGAGAGAGAGAGAGAGAGAGAGAGAGAGAGAGAGAGAGAGAGAGAGAGAGAGAGAGAGAGAGAGAGAGAGAGAGAGAGAGAGAGAGAGAGAGAGAGAGAGAGAAACTGAATATAGATGAAATTGAG
>NC_066515.1:26394386-26396886 GCF_024679095.1 Eriocheir sinensis
TGTGGGTATGCAGTTATAAAAGTGTGTGTGTGTTTAAGTTATATTAGGTTAAGTAAGTGTGGAAATTCAGTTGCATGTTTGATTATAAGTAGACAGGTGTGAGACTGGGCAGGTGTGTGTGTGTGTGTGTGTGTGTGTGTGTGTGTGTGTGTGTGTGTGTGTGTGTGTGTGTGTGTGTGTGTGTGAATGAGTGAGCAGGTGTGGGTATGCAGATATAAAAGTGTGTGTGTATGTTTAAGTTATATTAGGTTAAGTAAGTGTGGAAATTCAGTTGCATGTTTGATTATAAGTAGACAGGTGTGAGACTGGGCAGGTGTGTGTGTGTGTGTGTGTGTGTGTGTGTGTGTGTGTGTGTGTGTGTGTGTGTGTGTGTGTGTGTGTGTGTGTGTGTGAATGAGCAGGTATGGGTATGCAGATATAAAAGTGTGTGTGTATTTAAGTTAGATTAGGTTAAGTAAGTGTGGAAATTCAGTTGCATGTTTGATTATAAGTAGACAGGTGTGAACATATGTGAGAGTGGACAGGTGTGTGTGTGAATGAGCAGGTATGGATGTGCAAATATAAATGTGTGTGTTTGCGTGTGCATTCAAGTTAGATTAGGTTAAGTAAATGTGTAAGTTCAGGTGCATGCTTGTAGGTAATTAGACAGTTGTGAACAGGTGTAAGAGTGGGCAGGTGTGTGTGTGTGTGGGTATGATAGTTTGGATTTTTATTTATTTCACAGCAAAGGAGTCAGCTCAAAGGCATAAAAAAAGGGAATCACAATAAAAAAAAAAGCCCTCTAATTACTGGTCCTAAAAAGAGTTAGAGGAGTGGCCGAAAGATAGGTCAATTTCGGGAGGAGAGGTGACCTATGTGTGTGTATGTGTTTATTTAGGTTAGGCTAGGTTAGGTTAGGTTAAAGTCTGATTTGGCTAGGATAGGGCAGGTCAGGTTATTTGGAAGTCATGTCTGGTTAAGTTTGGTTAGGTTAGGTAAGGTCAGGTTATTTTGAGATCAGGATTGGTTATGTTATGTAAGTTATGAATAATCATGTGTGTGTGTGTGTGTGTGTGTGTGTGTGTGTGTGTGTGTGTGTGTGTGTGTGTGTGTGTATTGGGGGGGGTGATAGTGTAAGCTCACGTTAGGGTAGGTCAGGTCAGGTCAGGTCAGGAAAGGATGTGAATTCATGTGTGTGTGTGTGTGTGTGTGTGTGTGTGTGTGTGTGTGTGTGTGTGTGTGTGTGTGTGTGTGTGTGTGTGTGTGTGTGTGTGTATGTTATCTTTAAATCATTTGCAACCTCATTTATTTTAATTTACAAACAATTTACAAACTTATGCAAATTATCATTATTATGTACTATCAAATATTTTCCTTATGTGTTTGTGTGTGTCTGTCTTATGAAAATTTATGATATTTAAATTCTATTGATGTATATTTTAATGTTCCAATTTGCAGCCTGACCATGTTTATTTCTGTCCATATGTCTGTCTGTCTGTCTATCTGTACGTACATCTGTCTCTATCTCTGTCAACAATCTCATTTTCTGTCGATATGTCTTTCTTGCTGTCTGTCTGTCTATCTGTCTATCTTTAAATGTCTTGTAGTATGTCATAAAATTTGCCTGTTTTGTTGATATGAATTTCTGTCTGTCTGTCTTTAAGTATAGTCTTGTGAGTCATAAAATCTGTCCTTTGTCGATTTGCTTTTCTGTCTGTCTGTCTGTCTCTCTGTCTCTTTTTATGTCTTCTTGTATGTCATAAAATCTGTCTTTTGTCGATATGCCTCTCTGTCTGTCTCTCTGTCCGTCTGTCTTTAAATATATTCTTGTATGCCATAAAATCTGCCTCTTGTCGATATGTCTGTCTGTCTGTCTGTCTTTAAATGTCTTCTTGTACTATGTCATAACTCCTGTCTGTTCTCTCTTCACTAAACAAAACTCTACAAAACATTCATTTACTTCTCTCCATCTCTTCTTCTTCATTTCTCATCTCGTACACTAATTAGTTATCAACCTTGAGTATCGTTGTTTTATTAATTTTCTTATTTCATTTGTTTTTCTGTTTTTCTTTATGTTTGTTTTGTCCTGCGTCTGTGGGAGCTCCTCTTCGTGTTAACTCCAAGCCTCGTAAATCCGCTGAGGTAATCCAGTTTATTAATTTCGCGTCTGTGGTCTGGTCGTGTTAATCCCAAGCCTCGTAAACCCGCTAAGCCTCTAAGGTAATCCAGTTTGTTTATGTCGCCTCTGTAATCTCCTCGTCGTGTTAATCCCAAGCCTCGTGAACCCGGTGAGATAATCGCGTCTGTGATCTCCTCGTCGTGTTAATCCCAAGCCTCGTGCACCCGCTGAGGTAATCCCGTCTCCATCTCGCGTATAATTAGCGGACAAAAAGATGCGAGCGGTGTTGTTGCTTCCTTCCTCGGCGTAGTTAGACTAATGACGATTCACGCTCGAGGGAAAGGAATGCGAGCTTGTTATGGTGACGCTCCTCCGTGCGCGGTGAAAAACTCTATATAGTGA